>NC_092426.1:39671238-39827206 GCF_036169615.1 Heliangelus exortis
GGTGAACGGGGAATCCGGGCAGGTGAGCCGGACAACGGTCGGACCGGGGGCGGTGCCTGTACGCACATTCCAGAAGCGGGGAGTCTGCCTCAGAGCCGCACGACGGGGGTCGGGCAGGAGAGCGCGGGCTGGGGCTGCCTGAGGTGATCCGCAGCCGGGCCAGCTGCCGGCAGGGCCCTCACACCCCCACCTCACCTCACACCTCAGGGCTGAGCGCTGTGGTGATGCTCGGGCAGGGCGAGCCTTTCCGCAAGGTCACTGCAGGAGCGGGCAGAGGAGATGGTGGCTGCCCGAGGGCTGCTGCATCCTCCCGGGCTCTGGCCCCTCAGGGATGTCCCCGGGCGGGAACGGGCGGCAGCCCCTCGGGGTTCACCTGCGGGTTTCCAGCGGAGCTGGAGCCCTGGAAATGGCGGCGGCGGCGCCGTGCGGGGAGGGGGCTTGGGCGGGTGTGAGGGCACAGCGGGACACCCCGACCCCCCCAGACAGGCAGGGCCGGGGCAGGGCCTCCCTCCCGCCTCTCCTGGGTCCCTGCCGGGAGGGATGGCGAGGGGAGATGCAGGACGGGCTGAGCTCTTCTGAAGAGGCCAGGGGTGCAGCCTTGGGAAGGGATTGCTGCAGTGATGTGACTGCGAAGGAGGTGTTTTTACTCCTTGGTTTGTAAACAGCAGATCCTGTTACTCCCCAGGACAGTAGAATAGGAAATCCACTTTATACTAGGCAATTTCTAATGAAGTCACCTATAAATCAGGAGCGTTTTCATTTAGAAATGGGTGTCACCACCTTGCTGTGTTGCTCACTTATTTTTAGGCGGAGGAGGGGAAGAAAGCTTGGTCTGCCTTACTGTTTGTGTAAAGTCATGATAAAGAAGTGCTTAGAGAAATGGTAAGGCTTGGAGGAAACAGACTTCTTGTCTGGCTTCACTCCCTTTCCCCTTGGACTTCCCTGCGTACCATATGCACAAAATAATGAATCTGCAGCCCCATGGAGATGGGGTAGAGCTGTGAATCTGGCAATACATTGTTCTTTCCCCGGGCAAGCCAGCCATTTTCTCTACATTTGGTGCAACTCTGGGTCAGCATTTCTGTTGGCATGCTCTCAAGTGTCCTTGCTGTGCTCTCTGCAGCATCATTTATCTGCAAAAAAGGATGCTACTGGTTGACAGAAGCAAGAGAGGGGAAGATGTATTGTGGTGTCCTGAGGGTCATTTACCAAACCAGAGTCATCCAAATATAGGTTATTTGGGAAGTGTCTCCATTTTTGGACTTTCTACTGCTTGAACCTTGTGAACTGTGTTGAATAGGCAGAAGTACTTGCTGTTTTCAGCACTAATGAAAACCTGCAATCTTGACACATCAGAAGGAGGAGCACCTCAGAGATGGAACACAGCTAAAATTCAGGTTTTGCAGGATCTAATCTGTCCATCCCCTCATAGAATGTTATGTAATACTGAGCTGATGGATCATTCCAGCTGTAAAACAGTTCTTTTGCTTTACTGTTTTGTCATTAGAAAACGAAGAGCTCTTGGACCCAATTTAATAAATCCTGGAATTAACTATGTACTCATTAAGCATCTTACTGTGTGCTTAACAAAATGCAAAATCACCAGCAAGTCCCTAGAACACTTTTGTTTAGGAAACTTGTTTTCACTAAAAGATCTTGTATGTGCCTATTCAGTGGTGCTGCAGTTGTATTTCAAGTCTTGACTTTAATGTTTTTATCAGATTTAGCAGCTTTCAAGCTGTAAGTTTTAGGGTTCTAATGCATTAGAACTACTACACAACATCACTGCTTTTAAAACAATTCAAGGTTTACTGGGTGGTCAAAAAAGGAAAATAATGTCCACACTGAAAGAATGTTGTCTCTACAAAATGTGTAATATGGTCACGATATATTTTGGTCATGTAAGGTGCCAAAGCACTGATTTTGTCTGGGTTGGGGTGAGGGGCACTGAGGCTCATCATTTATAGCTTCTCCCCTCTCAACTTAAGCCATATCAAAAATTTAAGTTATTTATGGACAGGATATGCTAGACATAGCTCTGGGAAGATGGTCAGTCTGGTCCACCTGGTATCTCCTGCAATGAGTCAGTTGAAAGCCCAAATATTTATGAAAATTTCTGGTGTTAAATTAGCGAGACAGGAGTACAGCTGAATCCCAGGAGAGTAAATCTGTTCACAGCTTCTGATTTAAGGCACTTGAGCTAGCATATTTTCTCTGATACTTTTCCCTAGATACTTTGTTACAGAGAAATTTTATTTTATTTTATTTTATTTTATTTTATTTTATTTAGAGATTGAGTACATGACAGGGGGTAAAAAATGTAAAATTTGGTGGCTTGGCCATCACTTGACAGTTTTTTAACTAGTGCCATTGTGCTCTCAAGGTGAAATTGATACTTTTTTTGTTAAAGCCAAGTTCTGAGTTGAATGTTACACTTTCCATTAGCATGGAATTGGAGACAGGCAATGCATATGTTACAACCCAGATGATTAATTCCTGCCAATGTCCTTTGACTCTGTTGTGCCTACAGCTAAGATACAGACCACTAAATGTCTGGGCAAAAAGGCTTTGATGTAGTTACTCAGTGCATTGGTAGAAAATACAGAATGCAGCTACTGATTCTGGATTTGCAGCAAAGAGGAAGGGATTTAGAAACAAGAATCAAAGAAATTGATATGCATGATTAACATTGCTTCCCTAGTTTAAATGATCTCCATCTATCTGCAGGCATAAATTTTCATGAAGGAAAAGCATTGTGAGTGACCTAGGAAGACATGAAATTAAATAAAAGTGAGCAGCATGAGGCATCAATGAGATGGGATTGTTTTTTTAGTGGGACAATCTGTTAATCTGGGTAATAACTGTGATGTTTCTTTTGATGATGGAAGGATTTGCTGCTTTTCCTTCTCCACCTCAAGAGCTGCAAAAAACTCTCACAATGACCTACTGTTTGCTCTCTGTAACTGAACCTCTATAACTCAGCTGGTCTTTGTTGTCTGAGCTAGAAAATAATTTTAGAGCAATTATGTTCTTTGTCACTTGAGGCCTTTAAACCTGTCGAGACCACATGAAAATTACAGTTGGTGATTGAGAAA
Organism: Heliangelus exortis; assembly: GCF_036169615.1. NCBI lineage: Eukaryota > Metazoa > Chordata > Aves > Apodiformes > Trochilidae > Heliangelus > Heliangelus exortis. Next base: position 39,674,334 of record NC_092426.1, read on the forward strand.
CAAGCTCCTGATTTGTCTCTTGGAACTAGAATAACCCAGCAAAACTCTGAAGAAATTACCCATATGCTGCCAGGAGGTCTAAAATCTCTTTATACCAGAGACTGCCCAGATGAGGAGGCTATGCCTTTTCATGCTTAGAAACCACAGAATTGCAAGAGATTAAGTTTACTTTTAGCCACTGCTGCCAGCAGGACCCTTGCAGTGATTCAAAGGTGAAAAAGTGCTGCTTGCCTATGACTAAATTGCCTGTGCTGGGGCAATCCTGACGTTTTGCTCCTGGGCACTGTGGTTAAGGACAAGGCTGTTGCCTTTCCAAGTGCCTGTGAAAAAGAATGCCTCAGTATAGCACCAGGAACAAAGTCTCATGGTTTCCTCTTTCTTCTACAGCCCTCAGTATTTCACGGCACTCATCATGCTGCTTTAGATGTGTCCTGTAATGTTTGCCAAATCTCTCCTTCTTGTTTCGCTTGTAACTGATTTCTGAGCAAGCTGTTGGAAGTGGTATTGTGAGAATCAGGGAATTAGCTTTGTTTTTTCACACAGTGGACAGAGACAGCCAGATTGACAGTGATGTATCCGATGACCTCCAGGAGCTCTGTTTCTGTGTTATCTTTTTTTTTTCCTTATCTGTTCTTTTTCTTTGTCACACCTGTGAGTTCTGTGCTGTGTTTGTGTCCTGGTTCCCTGTGAATTCCAACTGAATTTCCCACTGTCAGTATCAGATGTTTGATTGTCTCCTTGTCCATAGCTTTGACACCAGGTTCCCTGCTTGCCTGGGTGTATTGTGCTTGCTCTGGAGTGGCCCAGCTGGCAGGAGATGGGGAGTTCTGCCTCTGCCTGCTCACAGCTCATCATATACCAGGAGAGGAGCACTTTTTTTTGGTGATAAAGATGATTAAGAATCAAAACACCAAAATGGCTTCACCCATGAACACTGAGCCCACTCTGCTGCCATGGTGTGGTTTGTTTCCACTTGATAGCTGAAGCTGCTCTCTGCTGGTGCTACCAGCTGGGCATGTTTGTTCTGTCCTCTAGGCCACCTCATTTCTCACTTCTTTCTGTCATTAATCTTTAGACATACCCAGCAGATACTCTGTTTTCTCTGGTTCCTTTGCTGTGCTGACTGCCTTTGTCTGGAGGTTCTTTGGGACCCCTTGTTCTGTCACTCACTGACCCAAGCAGTTGCTTGAAGTAGTTCCTATCTCTGCTCTTGGAGCAAGCTTCCCCCCACTGTTTCCATGTCTGTGCTCTCGTGTCCCAGAACACTAGTGGAGAGAAAGCAGATTTTTTTTTCTTTTCCTTTGAGTTTTGACCAGCTGGTACTGTGTTTCATCAAAGAAATGAATAGTGGTATTGATCTGAGTGTAGGAATTTCTGCTCTTACACAGTTCTGATGAAGAAGAGGGTTAGTATAGAAGGAAGGAATAACAAGGCAGGTGGCAGAGGCAGGGAAACAGGATGAGTATTTCTAAGATGAAGCAGAACAGATGTGAGGCTTTGGGTACCAGTAGCGTGGTGCTAACAACAGCCAAATATCTGGATTATTTCAAGTATTTCTCTTTATTTTCCGGCTCTCATTATCCTGAGCAATGTTTCAGTCTTTCTACACTGTCTGTGTGTGTCTGCCTCTTCTGCTTTATAAATGCCTGGAATTTATTGCTGGGATCCCAGCAAGCCTGTCATTTGTCCCTGTGTCCCACCTCCAGGAAGGGGGAGTTGTATGTCCCTGTATTTGGTGGTGCTGTGTGGGATGTGACCTCTTAAATGAGTAGGTGAACAGCTTGAAACCTACCTGGGAGGAGAAGCCACTATGCCTGCTGTGTCTCTCCTACCTGCTGTCCTCTTGTGAAAATTTTTGGGCCTACAGGAAAGCTGGGGTAGGGCTTTTTACATGGGTGTGTAGCAAGAGGACAGGGGGAAATGGTTTCAAATTGGAAGAGGGGAGATTCAGGTTGGACATGAGGAAGAAATTCCTTCCTGTGAGGGTGCTGAGCCCCTGTGCCAGGTTTCCCAGGGAAGCTGTGGCTGCCCCATCCCTGGCAGTGTCTCAGGTCAGATTGGATGGGGCTTGGAGCACCCTGGGCTGGTGGGAGGTGTCCCTGACCATGCATGGGGTTGGAATTGTGTGATCTTGAAGGTCCTTTCCAACCCAAACCATTCTATGATTCTTATTCTAAGTCTCTTCCCTGAGCTCCTGGCTTAGAGCTGCTCACCCTGGCTGGGGAGGAACTGTGGTGAGGGAGAGCACTGAATAATTTAGCAGTTGCAGCTGCATCCAGCAGTTCTCTCAAATGTCACATGCTTTGTTGTTTTCTTGTTATTTTTTATGGGTGCTACATTTGGAGTGTTTGGCTTTTGGAAAAAACCTTCAGGTGTTTGTGCTATGGGAAGTGAGGCCTACTTCTCCAGCAGGAAAGGGGAGTGGAAGCATCTTGTGGAGGCTGGGGTCTAGGTTTTATTTAGAAGCAAGGAGAAAGTGTCTCACTTCAAAGCTGAAGCCCAAAGCAATGCTGGCTTGGAAAAGAATGTAATCCCTGTAGTGGCTGCAGAAGGTGAGGAATTCAGTTGGGGTGTTGTGTAGGTTTTGATTTGCCCTCCCTTCTCTCCCACTCCTCCCCCCTTGTGAAGTGCATGAGTGGCTGCTGCTGGAGATTTAAGGATCAATAAAAAGCTGACAAGATATAAATAGATGAGAAGGTTCTTGTAGCTGGTGATGTTGCACAAGGAGAGGGGAAAAAAGGACAGACTTGAAAAGAGTGAAGGGCAAGGAACCACAGCTCCTCTGTTACTGCTCTCCCATGCAAGTCTCTGGAGATGATTTTTAAATAGAAGATGAGTTTGAATTCAAGCAGTTTAGAGCAGTAGAACTGGCTGGGCTGACAGGTTTGTTTTTACAGCAGAATTTATGTTCTGCAAGGACGTGGTGAGTGATGCTCTGCCTGCCCTGCTCTGGGGGGAGCTGCAGGGAGGGTCACCAGGCTGGTGCTTCTGGCAGTAAAGGAGGGGAGGAAGATGAGGTCTTTGACCTAAACTGAAGTGTGCAAAATGAACTGGGGCTGAACCTAATATCTGTCACCTGCTTCCTGTGAGCAAGTGGAGCACTGCAAAAGTGCATGTTTCTCCTCCATGGGTTTATCCTTGATGATTTTCCCCAACAATGTAGTAGAATAAACTGGACAAGAGGATTAGCGTGCTGTTCTTTCTCACATGCTTATCACTCATAGCTCATTCAAGGCTTTGGATTTGATTTTTCTTTTTGGGTTTTTTTGTTTTGTTTTTTTTTGCTTGTTTGTTAAACAATTAGTATAGGAATGCTGCAGCTGCATGGTTTTCAGATGCCTACTGGTGGGTTCAGCTGTGCTTCTGTGGGGCAGTTACTGCTGGGACTGCTCCTTTGCATGTGCTGCTGCCTGCAAGCTCCTGTTGGGATGACACCTTTACCTGCTTTTCGTGTCCTTTTACACATCCTTTTTTTTGGTGCAAGTCTAAAGGAGCAGCTGCAGTGGATGCCTCTGGGAGCATCCTGTGTGTACCTAGGTGAGCAGATTTTGTCAGCTCCTATTGGTCCTCAGCTTCCCATACCCAGGAGGGGTGTGTTTCAGGCAGCTCCAGGCAGCCCTTGTGCCTGGGTGAAGCTTTGTTTATGGTGTGGGGAGCACTGGGAGCTGTGGTGGTGGTGGTGGTGGAGCAGAGGGGGTGGAGCGTTGCAGCTGTTCCATAAATAGCCCCCGACAGGCTAAGATCTGGGGACTGAAGATTGGGTTGCTATGGAGATTGATCTGAATCAGATTACCTGTGGGCCTGTTTTCCCAGCATGTGCATGTGTGGTGACTGTGTGGCCTCGTATGTGCAGCAGGCTGCTTTAGCTGAGCATTTGGTTGAAGCAGAGGGGAGAGGAGGCAAAGCTGACGGGCCAGCATGTGACAAGGATGGGAGATCTGTCACCATGGCAACCGAGAACTTGAACCAGTCCAGCTTCACTATGTGATGCTGATAAAAGGTTCCTGTCTGTGTCATGTGTTACTTCTGTTTGAGAACTCATTCTGGCCATATTCAGTCTGTTTGTTGGCATCCATGCTGCCTCCATGTTGCTCTGGAAAATGGGTGCAGAGGCTCAAGATGTTTGGCTGGGTCAGTGCTGTTTTCAAAAGGCACAGAGACAATACCATTCTGGAGCAGAATCATGTAATTGTGTTGGTTGGAAAAGACCTTTAAGATCATCAGATCCAACTGTTAACCTAGCACACTGCCAAGTCCACCACTAAACTGTGTCCCTAAGAGGAAAGTAGGAAACAGAAATCTTTATTATCATTCTTCAGAAGGATGCTTTTTTTCTATTGCCAAAACCTGTTTTCACAAATTATTCTCTTTAATTTTCTGTAATCTGATTTATTCTGTCCTCTCCCTCAATCTTTATGGAAAGTGGGAAGGACCTGCTGTTTTACCCAGAAGGTGCTCTTACTGACTCAAGTCATGTGTGTGCTCCAAGGAAGATGCTTTTAGAATCTGCCTGCAGTCCTGTTCTCTGGTGTGATTTGCTATGCTTGGAACTATCCCTAGGTGTTTTGCAGAACCACACCAGGATTACAAACCATTCTAGATAACTGTGCATTTACCTGGTTTAAACGTGCTCGCAATGCTTTGAAAGTACTTTTTTTTTTTTTTTTTTTTTTTTTGTGTGTGTGCCAGAGTGCCAGTAACTTTGAAGGACTCAGAGCATTGGCATGCACTGCTGCCTTGCCAAGGTGGATGGTAACACACAAAGCAGCTGCACCAGTATAGCAAGTCCATCCAGGTCTGACTTTAGAAATTGTTCTGTGTTCTGTCAAGACTTCCATCAAGCTCTGCTCTCAACTATTCTATACTGTCACCTGTTTTTCTTGTGTTAGTAGAGCCAGTGTAGTATGTGGATAGTAAGGATAATGGGTGTCCTAAAAACTTGTGTATTTTTAAGTATACAACTACTAGCAGTGTTGAATGTTAATATAACTTTCAAGCAAAGTGTAGAATGGTTCATATGAAATGGGAACTGCCTGTCTGCTGCTTTAAAAGCTTAGTACACACAAAAGTAGTATGTGCTATAACAGAGGTAATGGTTGGAATAACTTGAAATAGACTCAGGAAGAAGTAACAAAAATTTCAATGGTAAAGATTCCATAAAGGTTATTAAAACATCTTAAGACTGTTCAAAGCTACCATGACCAGTTCATGTTGTGCTCCAAACTGCGTTGGTTCCAGTTCTGCAGTGAGTTAAGTGGAGTTCCTTGCTACACAGGTGAGGTTGGGCAGTCCTGAGGTACCTGCTCATGTTTCTCATAGTTTAGCAGATAGCTGTCTCAGTATACTCAAGGTGTGTAATGTGAGAAAAGGAAAAATAAATCAACCAGTAAGTGGGCATTGAAACTCCTGGCCCTGTCTGTGTTTGCTTCAGCTTTCAGTTTAGTCCAACTAAAGGTCAGGCAGGCATGGTGGCTGTAGATCTGAGCTGAGTACAGACTGTCTTGGCTGAGAATAAATAGAAATTCAAGATGTTCTGAGGAAATTTTAGAACTGAGAATTTACTTCCTTTTGGACGTGGCTGGAAATTTTGTCTTGTGCAAGGCAAGATTTCAGTGATCCAGAATTTGCATGGCTTCTGTCCTGTTGTTGTCCTGTCTCCTTTACAACTTTGTCTTTTTTTCTCTTAGAAATCAATGTCCTACTCTATGCTCTTCACTCAGTCTGTTAGTAAATGGAATTGTATGGCCAAGATTTACATTTTAAGGGTAACCATGCACTGGTGAACGGTGCAGTATGATCCTTGTACCAGCCAAAAGCTGGTGGTAATGGAAGGAGAAGCCTTTTGGGGACCATCTTAAACTGTGGGAGAGCTGCAAAGAGAGCAGGGTTTAGCATCTTGGAAGATAATCTGCTGTCTTTGTATCATTTCTTCAAGCAATGGTTTGAGTGCCTGGTGACTGTCATACAGTTGACTGTAAGGCTGTCAAAGCTGGAAGCTTCTGTGCAAGGAGAAGGACTGAGCTAGGTTGGGTTAAGAGGTTGTTTTGTTTAAGTTATTCTCTGACTAAATGACTTTGTTGCTCTAGGTTTGTGTCTTGAAAGAAAAGACACTTAAGAAAGACTGTAGGCTCCTAGGGGGAAATGAGACTGCAGAGTTGATGTCTCTCGAGGCTGATGCTGGGTTTCAGTCTGACATAGATGGCTCTAAACTGATAAAAAGACTGCTGCAGTTCTTTCACACCATATCTGTTCTGTGGCATGGGGCTTTTCCTGAGTGTGTGTGTTAGTATAGATTTGTATTTCTCAGGGAAATTTAAATTGCAGAATACCATGCAGGCTGTCCTCGAAGAAGTTGTGCTACAACCCAAAACGTGGGTGTTTGGGGAATTTTGAAATGTAGAATACTGCCAGTAATAAAAGTGTTGTTTTGAACACTTCTTTAATTTTTTGTCTGGAGTTACTGGTATGTTGTGGGTTAGTGCTGGCTCTGACCTTTTGTCTTTGCATTTAGGCTACTGTGCCAATTTCTGCTGGTTGGTGAGTATTGCTGCCAGCTGCTACAGCATGTGGGAAGTGTGAGTTCTCACCAACCTGTTCACCATCCATATGAATGCCTGTTTAAATTATGGTGTTCTCTGATATGTGGTATGTTTTCGCAGTATGTTTCTGTGGTGGCCTTCACTACTTTGTTTTTCTTCTTCCCTTGAGCTGAAGTTACAGCAAGTTTCTTCTCAAGTGCTGCTGGATGATTCAGCCTTCTAAGGGCTGGTTCCAAGATGTTTGCAAAGAGTAAGCACACAGCAGATCTTTTCAGAAAAAGCAACATAGACTTAAAACATCTTGAGACAGAGAGAAGAGGCCATCAATGTCAAAACCTGTACCATCTCAGATTGAAGTTAATTCCTAAGTTCAGGTCCAAAACCAACATGACAGAGGGGAAATAGAAATATCTCTTGATTGTTTAATATCTTTCTGTTGTAAAGTACTTAGTCTGTAAAATCTGGGAGCTAGAGGAGGGGTGATAGCAAATCTCTGAGAAAGAAGCTACTTTACCTCTTTATTTCCTGTAGAGAAGATGTCATCTGTAGTTCTGTGATCACAGTACATTCAATCAGATTTTCCAGATTTCCTTAGCTGCTCACTGCTACCTTTTCATTGTGCTTGCACAAGCCTTTGTGTGGCCACTTGATGAACAAGGTCCCAGAAGTAACCCAGTAAAAACAAAAGTGGCAAGGGAGAAGAAGGGAGGGTACTGGTTTTAGTCCATATCAGTTCCACAATCTGGTTCACCATGTAACTGCACTGGCACTTCCACCAGCACAGAGGAGGAAATGACACTGGCCTGAGGGCAAGTGTTTGGCAGTGGTGGGGAGAGAGGCAGGACTGTAATGCTTGCTTGTGTTGGTTTACACAAATTATCAACTGTGCTGTCTGATTCTAACCAGGCATAGGAGGGTGAGTTCCAGCAAATAATGACTTAATGTTCTTTAATTGCTGTCACTGGCCATTATTACATCTCTGGAGAAGCAAGTGTTTGAATAGGGGAAGGAGAAAACCCTAAATTTGGTTCTAGTCCTTCTGTCTCATTCCAGTCCAACAAAACTTCACCTTCCAAAAGAAATCCTTTGTCCTCTTATGTCTCACTGTAAGAATGGCCTTCTCCTGTGTTCCCCTTGCTCCCAAAACACCCCTGCACTGACCCAGGACAATTATAGACATGATCGTTTTGTGTGTTTGGGTTCTTTCTGGAATTTGGAGGCCCCAGCCCTCTACTTGGAATGTGTAGGGGCTGAGGAAAAAGCACATATGCTGCTAGACTTGGAGCATGGTTGCAAGATGCTGGCAGTTCTGCTGTGTATAACTAACTTCAAGTTTTGAAGTAATGAGAAAACTATCAAGCAAATGGCCTGATTTTGCTGCGATTTACAAGTTGTTAGTAAGTGCTATACTTTTATACAGATAAAATCTAGACTTTTGTACAGTAATAATAATTCTCTAAGTTTTGTGATAGTCTTAGGATATAAACATGAAGTGAAATAGAAAACTTACTCTGAATATGCCCCAAAAGGGAGACAGTTATTTTATGTTTTCTTAATATAAAATAACATTATTCATGCTTTCATTAGGATGCTCAGCAAATTTGTGGCACAGCTGGACCATCTCTGACTTCAGGGTTTTGAGTACTTTCTGTTTCAGAAAACTTCTTTTTTGAGCTTGTTTTCAAGTGTAGGTAGGGAACTTGGTCACTTTTTAAGATTTTTTTTCCTCCCTTCTTTGATTAATTCAGTGAGTATGAATGGTGAGACTGAAAAGAGAAAATTTACCACACTTACTGAATTCTGGATGTATATTAAGCATAGTTACTGACAAATAGTAATGCTGAAGTAAGAGACCAACTGTGCCTCTATTATAAAATGAGCAGAGGAGGTAGCTGTAGAAGGAGGCAAAAAAATAAAATGAGGCTGAATAAAGGTGAAGAGACAGTATGATTTACAAGAAAAATGTGTTATTGCAAACTGCAGTGTGCTGTTCTGTCTCTTCACAGAAAATTGTTGTAGATTGCAGTCATTTGGGACTGTGGAGATGATTCTTGCTTGAGGCCATGTGTAGGTTTGGGAGCGTATGGTGCAATATATCCAAAAATCTCCTGATTATGACCCCTTCTTTAGTTATGCTCTTTATCAGACAGCTAAAGTTCAGGTTGAATTTATTACTTGAGTTGCCTTTAACTGTACAGAATTGCTAATTCAGACTGTTTTCCCAAGCACTGGAGGAGTCCCAGGGATTTACCTAAAGATGTTTCAGGAATAGCTCTTTTTGCCGGTGATACCTTTGTTTGTCTATGATCTTTCCTGAGATCCTCTTGTACTTTTTTTTTTTTTCTTTTTCTTTTTTTTTTTTTTTTTTGTGTGTGTGTGTTTTTCAGCTCTCTGCTTTTGTGGGCATGTGGTTGTAGTTTTATATTCATGAGTAGGGAGAGTTGTGGATGGCCATGGCTGCACAGGACATGGAGGCTTTTTGGAAATGTAATTACAGTCATGAATTTACTTGTATGTATTTGGTATTCCTGATTATGCCTTTCACACACTTGCTTTTTCTGACTGCAGGTTGAACTTGCCAGATATTTCCAAGCAGATTCTGTTCCCCCAAGAGGTTTGACCACAGCTGAGTGGATAACTGGCTGCTGGATTGATGAACAGGAATTCACTGAGATGACATAGGGAGGGGTGTCAAGGACAATGGTGCAGAAAAAGAAAATCTGCCCTCGGTTACTCGACTACCTTGTGATCATTGGAGCCAGGTAATGTAAAAGAGTCTCAGCTTTACTTCTGCCTGGCAGTAGAGTGGGGACAAATAGTCCAGTATCCACTGATGAAGCCTTGCTTGGTGCTGTTGAAGTGCTGCCTGGGGTCTGTGCAGAATGGTTCTGCCATGGGAGCATCCACTTGGGTTAGATCACTTCTTGAAAGAGAGCAGTGAAGCCAAAGGTTTTCAACTTGCAATCTTTAGACTAATTTTAAGGGTCTGCAAAGGTTAATTAAGAATAGCCAATTTATATATGACTCTTGGGTAGCCTGTGTATCTGAACTACTTCGCTTCTACTGGTATCAGGATGGAGGGGTTCACAAACTGAAAATACTCAAAGCCACAGGCAGGTAAAATACTATCTTGGGTTACTTTTCTAACTTTTGAAGTGTAGCCCGTGACTCAGTTAAAAAAAAATAATGTGGTACTTGCCTTGGCTGTTTCTCTCTCTAATTCCCATTTATCCTCATGGGAATTACATGAATGCTTTATTTTTTCAAGATCTTATCGACTACCAATAAACAGAGCATTATTCTTATTTACTTAAAGCATATATAAAATGTGGGGTTGATACATGTGCTGTTTAACAAGTACACAGGTGCCCAGTAAATGGTACCTTTCTTTTGTTCAGATTTGATGTGGTAATTTTCTGCCAGACTATTTACCAGGTGTATTCCTAAGTCTATTTTACTTTAATTTTTAAACATCAGTGGTTTAGGACCATTAGCCTGTTCCTCTCTTTCTTTTCAGAATATTTTGAGTGCAATATTTAAATAGGGTAAGTGGAGGAAGTTGCACAGTCTTCAGTAATAATTATTCATTGTATTTTATGGACAGAATAATTGAATAGTTTAATTATTTCTTATTATCTGTAGAAAAATAACCAAATTTTCCAGATGTGTAGAAAAAGGAGGAGGAAGAAATGTTAACTGCCTTCTCCAGTGATGCTTACAGTGTGTAATGTTCTCACTTGAAAATCTGCTAGCGTCACTCTGGACTCCTTGTTTTTCTCTTGCTTTGTTGCTGGTCAGTGGCAGCTGGACTGCTAATGCTCTGGGGTCTGCTGTCTCATTAGTCTCATGCTCTTCCTCTGGCAGTTATTCAGTAATTTTTGAGGACAAGTAGTGTCAGGAAAATCATTAATACCTTGAAAGAATCTGTTCTTCTGGTGGAAAATTTGGAACAAATACTGTTGTATTTCTGAGTTTGTGTTCCACGAGTCATTTATGGTTGGTGAGCCACAGTTTCAAATTTAAATCTCTATTATACAACCCAGCTTTTATGGTAACTTACCCTTCAAATCCATCTTAAAAATCAAACACAGAGATATATATACCTACAGTTGCTAGAACTTCTTAATTAAAATTTTACAGGATGAGGTCCATGTCATTCCACCATTTATCTGAATTCTTTCCTAGTAAATTCTTCTTTTTCCCAGCTAGGAATTGATACTGAATTTTCTCTTTAATTTTTTCATCTTGTTCATAAATGGCTGAAATCCAGGGGTTTTAATCCAACTGTATATTTGGAGAGAGACAGTGTGTTTCCTACCCATGTATTGCCCAGGGACCAGTGCAGTTAAGTTCATTTTGGAAGTCAAAGTCAGGGAAAGATGACAGAGTACAATGTTCTCCTGGGAACAATGTATTCCTGGAAGTACATTTGTCAGTCAAATTTGTGTAGGCTTCTTGTTGAGCCTCGATTATGGTGGTAGAGACTTTTTTTATTTAACCTTTCTGCAGTTGGTGGCCTCGTGCTAATCATTGAGCGTTGTGGTTGGTGACAAATGCTGCACTTTTCTTGGACAGTAGGGTAGAGAAAAAACAAAGGTGAAGCTGAGCCCAGAGGCTTCTGACATGTTAATAGTGAGACATCAATCATCTGTGTTGACATTACTCAAGCACGCACGGCTTTTTGTTTGCTTTCTTTGTAGGCAACCCAGCAGCGACAGCGTTGCTCAGACTCCTGAACTGTTGCGGCGTTACCCTCTGGAAGACCACGTGGACTTTCCCCTGCCACCTGATGTTGTGTTCTTCTGTCAGCCAGAAGGATGCCTGAGCGTGAGGCAGAAACGCATGAGCTTCCGTGATGACAACTCCTTTGTCTTCACCCTGACAGACAAGGACACGGGTGTCACTCGCTATGGAATCTGCGTCAACTTCTACCGCTCCTTCCAGAAGCGAGTGCCCAAGGAAAAGGGAGAAGGCACAGGGGGGCACCGAGCTCGGGAGGGACAGAAGATTCCCAAATCTGGGGATGCAGCTGCACCCCAGGAGGAAGTGGGCACCGAGGGTTTGGAGGGTGGTTCTTCCCTGCAGGCTCCGAGCACTGAGCCTGCCCCAGAGGGGAACCGCTCGCCGCGCAGTAAGCGCCCGGCCAAAGGTGGCCACCGCTCTCGGAACAGCACCCTGACTTCTCTCTGCATCCTTACTCACTACCCCTTCTTTTCCACCTTCCGTGAGTGTCTGTACACCCTCAAGAGGCTTGTGGACTGCTGTAGTGAGAGATTATTGGGCAAGAAGCTGGGGATTCCTCGTGGGGTGCAGAGGTATGTTGAGGAGGGGAAGAAGAACTTCTTTTCTCCCACTGTTTCGTGTCCAGAGCTGCAATTGTCTGCATGGCTAATTGTGGCTACAGGTGTGGTTGCAGGAGCAGCCAAACACCAGTTGTTGATGTTTTTGCTGTTTTAATACAGGATTATGGTAGGAAAAGGATTTTTTTTGTGATACTTTCTTTGAAATTTTTCTTTTTCTGTTACCTGGTATGATGATAATTTTTGATAAGTCTGGGGAGGCACTATCCTGCTAATAAGTGACTGAGCATCATCTTTTCTGAAGCTGAGCACTGATGCTGTTACTGGTTTGGCCTATACGCTTCATGGCAGTGTATTTCAGGACTGATACTTAAGCAAATTAGAAACATAATGGAGAGAATTTCCACTTGGGGCAAGAGGAAAATTATGAAAGCATGCTTAATGAGCTAATGAAACAATCTGAACTTCAGCCTGGGAGAGGAAAGACTAGAGAAGTAGCAATGGCTGAAAGAAATCAAAGTACAATATTTGAAGGGGAGACAGAGGACAGGTAGAAAATTAAGAAATTGTCTAGGAAGCTTGTGAGAATAGCTCATTTGATAACAGCAAATTAACGGGAACTTGGTGTATTTTTAATCTAATATAGTAATCATGTATCTACTATTATAGTGCTGGGTATGTAACTAAAGCTGTAGGGGTACAGGAGGAAAAATGTCTTTATGTGTATCAGTCATGAATATATATCTGTGGCATTGTACCTGACACCTACATTTCAAGAAGATATTTTCCTTTCCAGTGTGCTCTCTGAAAAGAGAAAATATAAAATGAACCTCTAGAGAGGAGGGAATTATCTTAACTGTTACACTGCTGATAGAGTGAATTAAACAGCTTGGTATGCTGTAAATTAAGCATGCCCAAAGCAAAAACTGACAGGGCATATATAATTTTCATCTTCATAAGCTCTTTACTTTTTGCATGAAGGGGGAAATCTATCACAAAGAAGTAGCCTACTTCTTGGGCTACTGCTCTGGAATAGTTCTAGGAGAATGTCCTGGGAATATGATTGGCTCTGGCACTTGCAAATTTATCACCTGAATCCACTGACTGGTAAAGAAAAAATTATTCTATCGGAACATAGTTTTTTTATTTTTTAAAGTATGGATTAAGAGAGCTTCTTTCATCTCTTGTTTTAGTCTGATAATTAGTGAGGCAGAAAAAAGCAAAATTTCATGATTTTCCTCAACTCTTTGAGCTCATCTGATTTTTTTGAAAGGGGTGCTAAAGTATTCCAGTGTTTGAATGGCATGTGGTATTTGAAAAATTTGCAGTTGTTGGACATAATTCATCAAAAGAACTGAGTGATGAGGAACTGACAGATGAGGAGGAATGCTGACATCTCTGGGAAAAGTAAAGCAGCAGGTTTGAATTACCCAGTGGTTTGCAAGCTGTGACCTGGAAAAGTAGAATAGATCTGAAGTGGTGGCAGAATAAAGGTGAAACTGGATCCTTACAGCTTGCAAAAGGTCCAGAGTGCCTGTTAACAACTTAATGTCCTATGCATTACAGCAACTGAAGGAAGAATGGAGGAGGAGAAGCATCACAGTTCCTGAGAGGTCTATCCCTCAGTATAATCACAAATTTCCCTTCTTTTAACCCTTTTAACTATTTTTTTCTAATGTTTCTTCCTTTCTGAAGCCTCTAGTGTCACAATTTTTTTTCTTTTTCTTTTTTTTTTTTTAATTTTAAATTGTCAACTGTAAGGTAGAACCTCTAATTTGATTGAACCATTCTACACTAAGGGCTCTATTACAGTAACTCTGGATATTTATCAGGTTGAAGCTTTTTATGGAATGTGGAGTGGCTGCAGCAGATCTGCAGCTTCACTGTGCCCATGAAAGGCTGAACAGGACAAGACACTTTGTCAGACCCAGTTCCAAGTTTTGAATCTCTGAAGGCCTTGAGCAGTGCTGTGTATGCCTTTTGGCCAACCTGCCTGTGACCTACAGGTTTGCAGATTGATAGTTTAGGGCATGGAAAAATCACAGCTTAATTTGCTTAGGTACCTGAATGCTTTCTAGACAGTTTTCAGATGTTTATGTTCTCAGCTGAAACTCATCCATTTCTTTAATGGGTTATGCAGCTCTTAAGAATGATACAATGCAATTTATGATAGGATGAAAAAGAGTGTTTTATCATATCAAAACGTTTGGGGGATCTTTGTGTAGCATGTTTTTATTATCTCAGGTTTATTTACTATTTCTGCAAAAGTTTGTAGGACTGCTGGAAGTAGAATCCTACAGTCAGTCTGCCACAGTTCTGGATGAGGTATGGGAGTCTCCTATCTACGTACATGCTGAATTTCAAGTGCCAGGGTGATGAGAGATCTTCAGATACTTGCACCTAACTAAACCCTTTAAATGAGGGAATGACTCCCAGGTGGCAGTGCCATACTTGTGTTGATTCCTGCTACAGAAAGGTTGATATTTCCCCACAGTGTCAGTGAGATTAGTTCCCACCTTCCATTCCTCTGTGTGATCTCTGAGCTGCATCTTTCAATTTTTAGTGCTCTTCCCTTTCCCTGGCAGAGACTGTGGGATGGCTGGGAAGTTGAGCTCTTGGGGTGTTGTTCACCTTTTTGTTTTCCCTCTCCAGGGATACAATGTGGCGGATTTTCACCGGCTCCCTGCTAGTGGAAGAGAAGTCCAGTGCATTGCTACACGATTTGAGGGAGATTGAGGCCTGGATCTATCGGCTGCTCCGTTCTCCAATGCCAGTTGCTGGTCAGAAGAGGGTGGATGTGGAAGTCCTGCCACACGAGTTGCAGCCAGCTTTGACCTTTGCTCTTCCTGATCCATCCCGCTTCACCTTGGTGGATTTTCCATTACATTTACCTTTGGAGCTGTTGGGAGTGGATGCCTGCCTGCAGGTGCTGACTTGCATCCTTCTGGAGCACAAGGTGAGAAGGGAAAAGTTGGTCTTTGATATGTAGATAGGAAGCTCTCCAAAAGTAGGGTAGGCCGGATGTGTGGAATAGCTGTCTTGATGGAATTAGTTTGTCTGCAGGGGGCAGGAATTGCTCCTTCTGAGTCTCCTGTTCTGAGAAGTTTTGTCTCTCACTGAGAAAAAGCCCCTGAGGCTTGTTTCCTGCAGATTAATGGAAGGCTTCCCAGTTCACAGCCCGCTGGGGATGGTCTGTGAGTACCTCTGGAGGGTGTTAGCAGTGAGTGGCTGCTGCAGAGCTCCTGTTTCTCTGATTGCAGGTTGTGCTGCAGTCCCGAGATTACAATGCACTCTCCATGTCTGTGATGGCCTTTGTGGCTATGATCTACCCACTGGAGTACATGTTCCCAGTGATCCCTCTGCTTCCCACCTGCATGGCCTCTGCAGAACAGGTGTGTGCTTCTCCTTTATTGGGTTTCTGCAAGGAATGTTTGGGTGATGTCTGAAACCTGGATAGGAGTAGTCTCTGCTTCCTTCCCTGCTGTTTTCTCAGGGACTGTAACAAAATCTGCCTTGCAAATAATGTTCTTTGAGCACTGCTAACTGCTTAAATCACAGGTAGCACAACTTATTTAAGGTACCTTCAGAGCATGGTTGGTGAGTAGTGTGATTCAGAGCAGTAGCTCACAAGGAAGGAACTTGAAAGGCCCCAGCTCCACTGTATTATGATGAGTATTTATCCCCTGCCCTCCCCCCAGACAAGTATTAAGGTTTGTTGGGGACAGTGCAGAGTAATATTTAAGGAGGCTTGAGAGTTCTTGATTCAGGGTTTAGAGAATATTGCCTGCAGTTTATTCTCCTCAGAAATATAAAGTGTTGAGTTACTTCAGCTAGGAGCTTGGGTTTTTCCAGTAGCTCTCTGCAGGAGCTCATTATTTTGCTTGGAAAGCTAGAACTCAGGCTGTCTCACTACTTCAGTTCTATCCTGCAGCTCATGCTGCAGTCCTGCTCTTTTATAGCCCCTTGGGGATGACCAACTGTTCTAGACCTAAAGAATCAATTGGCCTCCCTCCCAAGCCACTGGTCTCAAGCTTACTTATTTAAACCTTTTTCCTCTGCTGATTCTCTTATGAGAAACAACATGATTTTCCCCTTAGGTGTTCCATGTATATTTGAAAAAAATGTCTATTTCTTCTGCTACCTCAAATCACAGAACTATTTTGTTTGGAAAAGACCTTTCAGATCTCCCAGTCCAACTGTAAACCTAGCACTACCAAGTCCATCACTAAACCGTGTCCCTCAGCACCACAACTAAATGTCTTTTAAATACCTCCAGGGATTGCCACTCAACCTCTTCCCTGGGCAGACTCTTCCAATGCTTGACAACCTTTCAGTGCAGAAACTTTTCCTAATATCCAATCTAAACTTCCCCTGGCATGACTTGAGGCCATCTCCTCTATTGCCTCTTACTTGGGAGAAGAGACCGACACCCCCCTCGCCACAACCTCCTGTCAAGTAGTTGTAGAGAGCAGTAAGATCTCCTCTCAGCCTCCTTTTTTCCAGACTGAACAACTCCAGTTCCCCCAGCTGCTTCTCATTAGTCTGGTGCTCCAGACCCTTCACCAGTTTCATTGCCCTAGAAATACAATTTTGTAGCCAAATTACTGTTCAAGGGTATGGGTGAAGCTGTGTTTACAGTGGCACAGATGAGACTCACTTTGAGCTGAGGGTGCATTTGTCTAGGACTTGCTGCTTCTTTAGTTAGGCTCTTAGATTTTTCTTGGTCCATGATAGACATGGCAAGCTGTGAGATTAGGTAAGTGTTTTTCAAAGAGTTATGCAGCCCCATGAATTACATCACTGGGGTGGACACTGGAGGCTGAAATTTCTTTTCTTCTAGATGAAAACAGAATCTTTCTGAGCAGGAGATATTTTATTTTATTTTATTTTATTTTATTTTATTTTATTTTATTTTATTTTAATACATTATTATATTAATTTATATTATTTTATATTATTTTTTATTATATTATATTATTTTAAATTATTTTTAAAATATCTCTCTTGTATGGAATTATTACTTAATTATCAATGCCCAAGTCTTATCTCTGCTGTGAACTTACTGTAGTTAATAAATAAATATTTGGGAAGAACATAGCAATATCAGTTACAGACCTTATCGTTATTAAAGTTTCTCTTTCTCACAGTTGCTTCTGGCCCCTACACCTTATATCATTGGTGTTCCAGCAAGTTTCTTCCTTTACAAACTGGACTTTAAAATGCCTGATGATGTATGGCTTATTGACCTGGATACCAATAGGGTAAGTGGTGCCCATAAGAACTTGTGGTATGGTTTCCAGGGAAATGTGCACTTTCTTCAGTGTTCCCACTGAGAATTTAGGAATGCCTGGCTTCAGTCTGCTTTTGCCACTCCCATCTTAAATTCTAGGACTCTGTTTCTTGTTGTGTCTTGAGCTCCCCATTTCTTTTCCTCATAAGGTGTTATTTTTCAGTTAATCCATCTGGCTGTGTCACTAGAAGGTAAATACTCAAATAAATGATAAAGTTGTCTTTTTGAGTAATTGTGAGCCTGTCTCTTATAGCCCTACCTAAGAAGCCCAGTCTGGTAAGAGTATTGGTTATGTTTCAAATGGGACCATGTATCTTGCTTTGTACTTGGGTATGAGCAAGGCAGTGTCAAGGGAAAAGTGTGTAACATCTTCTACTTGATGAAAATTCCAAAGGATGGATGTGGGTTCATTTAAATTCCCCTCATTTTGTGGTGAATGATAAGGTAACTCCTCCCTTGTTTGTGCTATTATAAGCAATAGCAACTATAACAAAGTGAAAATCAAAGTATTGATGCATATATCTGTGTATGTGGGCTGCTGCATTTTTTTAAAAAATTCTTTTACTTTATGACTTTTATTCATTGTTGTCTGGAGTGCCAGAGAATGAGGAGATTCTCTTTAGGAAATCACTACAGCTGGGGAATTTCCAGTCTGTTGCTATGTTTAATTTCAGGTGATTGTTCCCACAAATGCAGAATCTTTGCCAGCATTGCCAGAACCAGAGGCTTCAGAACTGAAAAAGCACCTGAAACAGGTAATAAGCACTTTTTGGGAAAAGGCTTGGATTCAGTAGAACTTAGCAGATTTAGTCTTGCACAGCTTTTCTGCAGTACTGAATATACAAGAATGCAAGTCAGCAAAGGTAAAGCAAAATGTTTTAAAAGCAGAGGTGTAACCTGGTAAATCAGATGGATGTGAAAATGTATCAGAATACTCTTACACAAGGAAGTGCCCCTTGGTCAGACCTGAAGAGTTCTACTGTCAGTGTGGAGGTGGCTACTCAGCAGAGTGGCTGATCAAGGGAAGTTATTCTTTGCAGCTCCCTGAGCTTTGTGACTTTTTAACATTGTCTTCTCCTGAGTTAGCTAAGTCTGAGACCTAAATCTTATTTCTGATCTCTCTGTAGTTTCTCCAGAGGACTTCATTGTCATTCTCATTGCCTGTTTAATCTTTTGTTGTCCCTGCTGCTTGCACCTGTGTCATTTGTAGGGGGAAGCAGAGGACCAGGAATCTTCTGTCAACCTGTTTAGGATCTATTGTTGGCCATTTAAAACATTCCCTGTTAGGATACAACAGCATTTTGAGTTTGATAAGCAGTACCAGTTGATACAGATGTTAAGGTATCCAATTGCTGCTTTTCAGTCTTAACTGAGAGAGATGATTTGGGGCTAATTTGCTTCCAGTTGATGCAGGAAGTTCCAGATTCCCCCTTACATTTGCCATGTGGGCTTCAAACTCTGACCTGACCCATCAAGCCATCGCCATCAGCTTTGTTTACCCTCCATTCACAGATCTGTGTGTGAGGTCTCAGTCTCTCCCCTCAGGTCCTGCTAAGCCACTAATCAGCTTGGGTCACCCTGGCTGATCATGTCAAGCAGGTTTTATCTCTTTATTTCTGTTTTCCTTATGCATGCTGCATGCAGTACCTAAAGGTAAAGTGTGTTACTAATGTGATGAGCTCTGCTCTCTCTCCTCCTAGACCAGGAGAGCAAAGTGTGTAACCTCTCTGATACCCCAGTACCTGCTGTCAGCACAGATGGAAGCAATGTGTTGCTTGAAGTTTTGTTACATTCACCTGCCCCCCCCTACTTCTGCCTCACCCCCTTGCAATTTTGGGCACTATGCAGCAAAATTCTCTCACTCAGGCAAAGCTGAGTATCAGAAGAACACATTGCAGATCCCTTGGGGATGTATGTGAAATTCTCAGAGTGTTCACCCAAATTCAGGTTACATCCCTGTGTGTTCCTATAGCCTTTCTCATTAAGAGTTTACCATTGGAGCACTGCTGGTTGCTGCACAAAGTAGAGAAGACTAAATTGAAGCCCACCACACTTGACAGATTTCTGGGCTTTTGAGTCTTGGTGTCAATGAATAAAATTCAGGATACTTGTTTTTGAACTGCAGTAGAAAGTTCTTAGCTGCATCAGTAAGGCAGCAGCCTTTCCACTTTTCAAAGCAGACAAAAGTGAACGTTTGGGGGTGGGGCAGTAAGACCTTTCTCCCAAGATGTGCCTATTTTGTGGTCCCTTTTATTTCCTCTCATTTTGGATAATTGGTAGTAATAGATTTTTTTTTTTTCCTTCCATCTGTTTCTCTGTGGTCATGTGTTCGTCATGGCTCTGATGGGCTGCTGGTGTTATCATATGATCTTCCATCTTGCCTCCAGTGTCTGGTTAGCATGACTGCAATCACTCAGAAACAGCTGCTCACTCCTGACAACAAGGTTCTTTATTTTATTCTTTTCCCCTTGGTTTTCCATTTTATACTTTTCCTTTGGAGTTTTTGTTTTATTTTGTTTGTTTATTTATTTTTGAAATAGGAAGATGAAGACTCAGTGGGCAAATGGGAGAGATGAGAAAGATTTAGGGTAGATCTGGGTGTCCAGGAATGATTTATCACTTGTGCTGCTCCAGTGAATTTCCCTGAAGATATTATGAGGGTTGAAGAGGATGGGAGCTTTATGGAGAGATGAAGACCCCATTCAGATGGGAAGTGGAGATTTGCAGAGGTGGAGGCAGATGCATGTGTGAAGGTGTCTTAGCATTTTCCTGGGATATCCAACTCACTGGTTGAATGGCCAAGTTGCAAGGCAAATTTTAATGCCTCCAGGCCCCAAGATGTATTCAGATTACATATGGGAATATCTCTCCAGTAAATTGTATTTAGTGCCAAAGTACTAGTGGTCCAGTTTGCACTATTTTCCTGTCATGAATTACCCAGCAAAGTGGACTTCCCCTGTGGACTACCCCTTGGTTGGCTTCAGGACTGCTTCAGCACTTCTGACAATCCACAGGGAGGAGGGCCTGGAGATGTTTGTAGACTCAGCATAGGAAGTGGTTTAAGACAAACAAGTGGAGCATGAGCAGTTGTTGTGGTTGCTTAGAGGGCAGGATAGCTCTGATCTCTCTTGAATAACTTTTCTTGCTGAATGTGTGCCTAATGTCATCCTGTATTAGGCACTGGCCAGCATGAGTCTGAATACTCAGCCCATCCTTAATCTAGAGAAGTTCCAGGAGGGGCAGGAGGTGCCACTGCTGCTGGGAAGGCCACAGAATGATTTGCAGTCAACTCCTTCCACAGAATTCAACCCTCTGATATATGGAAATGATGTGGACTCAGTGGATGTTGCTACCAGGTGAGGCTGACCAGGAAGGTAGTGTTGAGTCTTGGGTAAAGTTTGCACTTGAAGGCAGCACAGATGCTTGTGTGGGTCCTGTGATGGAAGCAGCATCTTCTTGGTTCTACTGCAGGTTCTACTTTGCATCCTGGGGAAAAAAAAGAGCAAAGATTACAGTTTTAATCTTGGATCAATTTACTGCATTATCATAATTATGTATCTTGAGGGGACGTTTTGTTTCTTGCATTTTCCTATGGATTACCCACTTTACCTGGAATTAGTCTTATATTGTATCGTTAGCTTAACGTGCAAGCCTTGAACTGAAAAAAAAAAAAAGTTGGGGATTCAGTTGTGAGCTCAGCTAAACTGTGTTCTTCATGGATGGGTCTTGGTGTTGATGTGGTGAATTAAAAAAGTGATTTCTTGTGGTTTGGGTTTGTTTGGTTTTTTCCTTGTAGTTTTTTGGAAGAGAACTGCTTTCTAAGAAGAGTTAGTTTTTTGTACTGTGTTACCGTTCTTCAAAAGTTTGAAACACTGCCTACTGCATACTTTTTAAAGGCTCTCTATCTTCTTTTCAGTTGTGTACTGTGTTTTTGGGTTTTTTTTTCCTGATATACTGCACTCTGATTCTTTTTAGGGTTGCTATGGTGAGATTCTTCAACTCACCAAATGTTTTGCAAGGTTTCCAGATGCACACTCGCACTCTTCGGCTCTTCCCACGACCAGTGGTGGCCTTCCAGGCAAATTCTTTTCTTGCCTCCAGGCCGAAGCAAACACCTTTTGCAGATAAGCTTTCCAGGACACAGGCAGTAGAATACTTTGGAGAATGGTCACTCAACCCTACTAACTATGCTTTCCAAAGAATTCATAACAGTAAGTTTTGGTCTTGCCTTTCCTGCACTTGTGTGCAATTCAGGAACTTAAAAAGCAAAGGGAAGGTCTTAGACACCATATTATTTCTGCTGGGGAGGGAAATCCAGTTCAAGGAACATGTTTTTATGTAAGTCCTCATGTGTTTCTACCACTTTAGCCCTGCTATCAGTCACTCATTCCTCCAATTAATTTTACCTCATCTTGTTTGCTTACAGAGAAGTCTTGTAGCCTTCTTAAAGACTGTCCCTTCCTTCATGCAAGACTTAGTAGGGGGTAGCCCCACTGTGGGCTAAGCCTTTGACACCTTTAAATGAATTGAATGAACTCCTTGTTTTTTGTGCAGACATGTTTGACCCTGCACTGATTGGTGACAAACCCAAGTGGTATGCCCACCAGCTGCAGCCCATCCACTACCGTGTCTATGACAGCAATTCACAGCTGGCAGAAGCTCTGAGTGTGCCAGTAGAGAAAGAAACAGACTCTGATCCCACTGATGACAGGTTAGTGGAGAGCATGGCCCTAGTCACCTGGCAGCTACTTCAGATGGCTGGGCCTCTCCTTCTGCTTCTCACTTCCAGCCTTTTCCTGTTTCATTCCTTCTTGCTGGGCAGAATACTGACACTGAAGTTAAACTGCCTCACTGCTCTGTCATCACAGCAACCTTTTAACACCTTGCTACTGTCTTCTCAAGCCTTCATTTAATGTGATTCTCCACTTGTATTTTCCTGTTTTCTTTTGCTACCTCTATGCCATTTGTTACTTGGTATTCCCTCCCACCCTATGCTTTTTCCTTTCATTCTGTTCTTCCTGTGATTGTTTCTATTGGAGTCCTGTGAGTGCTCATACCCACCCTTACCACTCTTTCAAATCTCTGCTCAGTGCATGTAGTTCTGTGAAGCTTGTTAGTACTACCAGCTGCTTCAGACTTTCTTGTGTGCTCAGTAAAGTGAGAGTGAACTTTTTTGTTGTAGCAGTTTTGGCTCTATTTCCCAGAGTTTTGCCTCTACTTTTATTATCTGTCATTCTCTGCTAGCCAATGAGATATTTCAGGCCACATCTTCTATGTTGCTACACAGCACCAGTGGTCCTGACAGAGTGGGGTTTGTCATTACTATAAAAAAGGAATGTTTTTACTTGGGATTTCCAGTTCCCTTCAAGTCATCCCCCACACAAGTGCACTGCTGCCTGCTCACCTGTGCTTGTCCTGGTTAAGTCTGCTGAGAGTCTTTAATTGTCTTTCTCTGCTCTGTATTTGTTTATCCGAGTTATTTCATTTTCTCTGACCTTTTATGAAGCTTGCTCCTGCTGGAAATTATTTTTTAGGGATTGTAATATCCTGAGGTTTCTAAGAGGCCCATGAAAGCAGTGCTGGTTGACATCTCTGAAACATCAGCCTTGCTGTTGCTGTTATGCTGCCACTCATCTTTCTTTCTCACCTCTTGTGGCAGTGGCAGTGACAGTGTGGACTATGATGACTCAAGTTCTTCCTACTCCTCCCTTGGTGACTTTGTCAGTGAGATGATGAAATGTGACATTAATGGTGATACCCCAAGTGAGTATTTGAGCTCTACTTTCACAAGGTTCACAAAGGTTCCTCTTCCTTGTTCATCTCCACTGTGGGAAAAATTCCTCCCCTAATGCCATGAGTTGGAGCAAAGTATTATTCTGTTGTCTTGCTCTGAGGTGGAAGTGTCTTCTGTACTCCTTCAGTATCCAGTGGAAGGCTGAAAAAAGACCTTTCTTTTGCTTAGAAACAATGCCTTCTGAAGGACACTGGGAGGAGGAAGAACAAAATTAGGTGCTGCTGTACAAAGCTGGCTCACTATATCAGGAAATAAGCTGCTGCTGGTAAATACTGTACAATATGGGCAGCAGAGCACAAGCATCCTCCTGCCCCCTCATAATTTTCCTCAGTTCTGGCTTGAATGAGTCAATCTGCCCTAGAGGGGACAGGAAAATTCTTTCTCCATGTGTTATATGGAGGCTAAAGCAATAACTTTTTTTGTGAGAATAGAAAACTCTCACTTTCTTCAATAAACTAAACCTAGGAATGCAAACATGCTCCCTATGTCAAGAGGTATTAATTTTAAGTTTCAACAAAAGAAATTCTGCCCAAGCAGAATAAGGAAAAGAACTTCATGGTCATTGGAGTTGAACAAGTTCCCAGTGTCACAGCAGAATGTCAGGCCTTGGGGACTTTCAAAACTCAGTGGGACAAGGCCCTGAGTAACCTGCTTCAGTGTTGAAGCAGAGAGTTGGAATAGATGAACTCTAAAAGCCCTTTACAACCTAGACTGTTCTGCAGGGTTATTCTACTGAGCAGCCCTCATCTGCTAGGAGTTTTTAGTTAGATGGACAAAATGCTCAGGAAGGAAGTTCTTTAATGTGAAATGATGTGTTTGCAGATGTTGACCCCCTGACTCATGCAGCCCTTGGTGATGCTAGTGAAGTGGAGTTTGATGATTTTCAAGAATATTCAGGGGATCTGGAGGAACAGGCCATGGACAGTGAAAACTCCCAAGAGAACAACCAGCCTCGTTCAAGCTCCAGTACTACAGCCAGTAGCAGTCCTAGCACTGTCATCCATGGAGTAAATCATGTGTGTACTGAGTTCAGTCCCAAGATCAGCATGTTAGGATGGGAAGAGTGGGAGAATGCACGTGGTTTTTGAGAAGGGCAAAAGCTGATAGGACTGTGAAACCATGCACAGGTTAAATTGCATGCTCTTCTGGGGCTTTCTGAGCCAGGTGGAGTTTATTGGTACTCTCTTATACTGGGACAGAACATTCCTTTCCATTAAAGCTCCCATGCATTGAAAACTTCAGCATTAACAGAGCAGTCCAGGTTGTGACTGCAGGAGTTGCTTTAAGAGGCTGAAAAGACCTGATGTGTTAGAAGAACAAGGAGTGGGGTGGGGAAACTCACAAATCTCTGGTGATTTGGGAAGAATTGCAGAAGCCCAAAGTAGTGCAGGGCAGAGCTATTACCCTGAGCTAACTCTTAGCAGTGAGATCTGTTACTGAGGAGTTAAGTACCTAAAACTGAGCACAAATACTGCAGCATATCCTAGAGTAGAGCCATGGATGTTGGGGATGGGGTTGGGGTCCATTAGCAAGCAGCAGAGACCCTTCAGACTTCCCAGTTTGAAACAATTGTTCTTCTCCTGCCCTCCAGTTGTATGTAACACAAGCAAGTGAACAGATCAGTGATTTGGCTGCTCCCCAGGAGGCAGCAGATTCAGCAGAAATGGAAGAGAAACTGATTGCTGGGTTTTCAAACCACCTCCCTTCCTTGCAACTGCAGCCAAGCTTTCCTAAGATAAGTTTGGACCGGCGTGAGAGCGACAGCACAGCTGGCAGCCTGAGCTCCTCTGAAGGGGTGGTGAGGAAACGAGAGTATGACAATCCTTACTTTGAGCCCCAGTATGGCTTTCCCACTGAGGATGATGATGATGAGCAGGAGGAGAGCTACACGCCCAGATTTAACCAGAATCTCAATGGCAGCAGGTGAGTCCTCCGTGTCTCCTGCCCTTCTGTACAGCACTGTTGGGGTTTCCATCTGCTTCGTGTAGTTGGATGTTCATTCATTCAAATGTCTTTTGTACCTGAAATGTATTGCTGGTCACTATAATAGGGAAATTCTGTAACCTTTCTGGTTTGAGTAAAGGCTCTTGCTCAGTTCCCCCAGTTCCTTGCTTTTATGTAACAGGAGGAGCTAACAAAAGTATCAGTTCTCTCTAGAATATCACCTACTGATTTCTTGAAACATCTGAGCAAATTGTTTGTCTTGGGGGAAAGGTACTGTAGTGATTGATGACATTGGGTTTTCTTGGTACAGCTCTCAAATCAGAGCCCTTTCGCCCCCAAATCCACCAATGCCCTATTGCAGACAAGTTTTCAGCATAGCCTACTAAAAACCTAAATGCAAAGCAGCTTTAATTACTTCATTTTTTGTCTTTCCTTTTTTAGTTTGCCACAAGGCTGTAAGGGTAGTGTGGGGGAAACTGATGAGGGATGAGCCCAGCATCAGTCTCCCATAATCATACAATATATTGATTTTGTTGGGAAAGGGGGAAGGTAGTAACATCTGTGCTTCGTTTCTTTAAAGGTCTCAGAAGCTGCTCCGTCCAAACAGTTTAAAACTGGGCAATGATTCTGATGCAGATTCAGATTCCAGGGCCAGCTCCCCAAACTCTACTGTCTCCAACAACAGCAGTGAAGGTTTTGGGGGCATCATGTCTTTTGCAAGTATGCACCCATGCATTGATGAAGCTGGTTTTATTCATTATATTGCAATTTGCAGAGGGATGGGATGGAGGGATGGGTAGTCAAAAGGATGACTTAGCAAATTGTTACCAGCTGTCCAGATGCCATGCTGAGAGACACCTCTTTAACTTATATTGCTAATAACTGCACATTTAGGTGTTTTTCAGTAAGAATAACTTTGGTTATGTGATTAAGTCCTTGAGTTATATGGCACTTTACAGATCAGAAATTCTTTCAGCTCCATTTAAACAAAAAGGTGTGAATTTCATGAAGTTTATACAAAAATCTTACCACTATAGCCTTTGATGCTACTGTCTTCAGTGTTTAGGTGCTGAATTCAATTTTTTGCCTGTGCTTATCCCCTTCCAGTTCTGTTTTGATAAGAAAACCCACAGATGTGGAAAACAAATCTGGAGTTTTTTCACAGATGAAAAAAGATGTGGCCAGTTGACTTTTGCTCTAAAGTGGGGAGCAGTGCAAGAAATTTGCAGCAGTGGGGAAAATATATTGTATGTTTCTGGTAAAATTCTTGTTACTAAAATTAAGCTGCAAAAAGATGCAAAGCAAATTAATGTACTGACATTTTTAACAGACATCTTGAACTGTTAATTGCTGATCTACATGAAATGCTTCCAGGCTGTCTGTAGGCCTTATCAGATGGTGATGATGCATTATTGTGTTCCTAAGATCTGTCTATACTAGGAAAAGCATTTGTTTTCTCCTAGTGAACGGAAAGGATCTATTTTAAAGCCCACTTCTCTGGCAGAGTAACAGTGTTTCACAAGACACTGCACAATGCTCACTTTAGAATGACATCTTCTGGAGATTTTCAGTCATCCTCTTTTCTTATGTGGCCCTACCATTTATTTGCTCCTAAAAAGAGGATCAAACTAGAAGACACAGCTGATGTAAGATAACCTGCTTAAGGGAGACAGGTGGATATTGCTGCAGCATTTAAGACTCAGAAATATGACAGCAATGAGCATAACATGAAAGCTAAGCATTACATTTTTGTATAATTTAGAATACTCTGATTGGAGATGTGGCTGCAGTGTTAATGAGATGATGTCATGCGTGTGAGACTCTTGGGTAATAAAGAACAACTTCATTAAGGATCTAGAATAAGAAGGTGAATTACAGGGGTTTAGGAAGCTGAGGTGTGTGCAGTGATCATTTGGCATGTGATTGTTTTCTTCTTCTGTCATAGGCAGCTTGTACAGAAACCACAGCACAAGTTTCAGTCTGTCCAACTTAGCTCTACCCACCAAAGTTGGGAGAGACAAGAACACTCCCTTTCCCAGCCTGAAAGGTAACCATTTTCCCTTTTGCTTCTACAGCCTTTTGAGTTCTTGTAATAGGACTCCTGGGGGTAACACTTTCTGGTAGTTTGGGTAATAGCAGTAAATGGCCTTGCTGCTTCTCAGTCAGGCTTGCTCCCAGCTGAGCTGTGTTGGGATGGGAGTCTGGCTGGTCTGGCTTCTGCTAATGGATACCCTGGGAATGCAGGTCTGGTTTTGTTTAAAGTACTTAGTGTGAAGAATGGGAGCCAAGAGGTAGGTCCTGCATTTGTGCTGCCACTATCTTCATGATTAGCCTTAGGTACCTTGTAAGAGCAATAGTGCTGCATTTGTAATGAGGATAATGCTGTCCTCCCCTGGAGACTGCAGTTCACATGGGTTTCAGAAGTGTTTGTAGTCTTTTCAGTTCACTAAACAGATAATTCCTGATAAAAATCAAGTTATAACCATACTTTAGCTCATTCAGTGTGAAGATTGATCCCTAACTTATGTGTGCAATCTCTTCATTGGAACATTCCCTGTTTGTCTGCAGTATCATTAGGTAACATGTCCTGATGGACACTAGAGAAACGTCCCACTTTCTGTGGGGAGTGAGACAGCCTCCTCGTCCTTGTTCCAGATGTAATGCCAGAAGGGTGACTGAGCACTTGCTGGTGTTTTTAGCATTGAGGTCACTAAAAGGGAAGGTTTTATTTTACCTTTTGAGTTATTCTGTTGGATTAGAACTTAACTGCTTTTGTTTTAATATGTTGAATTTTTTCATTTATTTTTTCCTCATCATTTTCATCGGTAAAGATTACTTTAATCTGGAAGTGGGAAGGGATGTGGATGAAGGTTGGTATGATGTTTTGCTGACCTTTGACCTCATAGAAACAAAGGCCAAAAGCTGGGTTTTATGTTTCTGCTTTGGACTTTGTTTTTGAGACAAGTAATCATCCCCTGTGTGTAAAAGGAGGAGGAACAGGACTGGTATTGTAAAAACACTAGCAGTGACTCTGCACAGCTGTTTTTGACAACCTTTTACCAGTTGGTTATGTTTTCATGTCCTGTTGTACTGGATGAGAAACTTGCTTCCTGGTAGGGTTATTCCCATGGGTGAACTTAACAACTGATTCCATGCATTGGAAGAAAACAGTGATGGGGTTTGCCATTCCACATTCATGCTTTGCACCTCATCCTCTGCATTTTTGTGTTGTTTTCTTGACTACTGTAATCCTGGAGGACCTTCAGTGTTACTATGCAGACATGAGGGATTTCTGTGGCATAGCTCCATCTGTTTTGTGCATGTGCAAGTGTGTGTACGTGTTCATGGTCATTTACATGTGCATGCTGCCTCACTGGGATTCCCACTGGGCACCTCACTGGTTTTTAAATAGTTTTGTCTCTCTTGTACAGATGTAAAAATCGCTGCTTATTCTTACCAAGTGTGTGTGGAACCCTGTTTTTCTGATTGTAATGGGAAATGATGCTGGGACTCCATCTCATTGCTGCCTTTTGACCACTTTCCATCTTCCTTTTTAATTTTTGTTTCACACACATCCATTGATATTTTTGCCTCAGTGATGCAGATCTTTTTGATAGTGCCCTTGAAATAGAATTTGTGCAGTAATGTCCTTGAAAATGCAATACACTGGTTCCATGATGCCAAATTTCAAGTCAAGCACTATCTCTTAAGATTAATTACACTGGCCCTTGCTGCCTTGGGCTTTCAAGCATCCTTCCTGCTCTAGCATCATTTGGGTTTTGTTTTGAGGGAGGGCTGGGAAGAAACTGGTAGTTGGATTCTTTTGATACTGATGATGGGGAGTGTAGATATTGTAGTACACTACTAATTGTATATTTTGTGTCCCAGTATTTGGGTTAAATACTATAATGGAGATTATTACTGAAGCTGGCCCAGTAAGCAATGAAGGTGGGTTCCCTGCAGCATGAGCTGTGCATGATACAACAATTTCCAGTATTCCCTATGCCTGACTCTGGGCTACCTTTCTCACTGGGTAACCAGTACCACATGATCTGTACTAGTCACCCCCAATGCATTATGCTTTTACATATAGTGACTAATTTGAAGATGGTTCTTGTCGTGGAACTGCATGCAGAGCAGCCAAACTTGTCCTGCTTTTGACCTCCTGCTCCCATTGCCATCTTCTCTTTTTCTCTCTGCATTACTCCCATTACTGTTTTCTGCCGATGTGTGATGCTAGAATATGATATATGCTGCTGCTTTTTTGGAGTTTCTATTTTGTTTGAAGTCTTTTACCTGTAATCTGAATAGGTGTGTTAGCCAGTGTTAGCATTGCTTGTTACTTTCCTTGGGATCAGGCTCTTTTCCTCCCAGCCCTGCCTCTCATCCTCTTTCCTCTCTCCTCTCTAGGAAACAGACGAGCCCTGGTGGATCAAAAGTCCTCAGTCATTAAGCACAGCCCAACAGTGAAGAGAGAATCTCCATCACCACAGGGAAGAACTAGCAATTCCAGGTAATATTTTTCATAATTTTTTTAGTATAAAATGTTGTTAGAGTGATCTCAGTATTTCCTCAGAACTCCAGCTGCTGAAAACTAAATAATACTTTTCTATAGCCTTAAGCTGGAATGTATTATTGCCTGAGCAGATTGGGTATGGATGTTCATGCAGGTAGTAGTGCACATAGGTGTATTTCTGTGCTCTGGAGTGTATCCTCATTCTGTCCAATATAAAAAAAATCTGGGTCCCTACTTTATCTCAGGATTTATTCTTTGGAACTGAGTGTTCTCAGCAAGGTAGTCTGTGCAGTGGAGTTGTAATGCACCACCAGGGGATTAGCTGAGTCACATGAAGGAGTTGGATTCCATGAATTCATGTGAAATACTTCTCAACCTTGGGAAAGAACTCAGGGAAACATTTCCTGGCCTATAGCTGTGCTTTCTTTCCTCCCTTTCTTATATAACAGTCATGGGTAGAGTGAAATTTAGAGCTACTGGGGCTGGGAGGCAGTAATCACAGAACAAGAACTTCAGTGCAGACAGGGGATTTGCACAGGAGTTCCTTTCCCATTCCCTCCTCTGTGCAAAACAAACTGAAGCAGTACATGTGCCAAGTTGCTGCCACAGTAGTGCTGTGCTTCCTCCTTCAAGGGAAGCCTAAAAGTCAGACAAGGCAGAAAGTCAGACAAGGCAGCTGTGGGAGAAGGTTGTGGCACAGCTGATTCCTCTGGATTCCGAGCAGTGCTGTGCTGGTGGGGAGTACAGTTGTAGCTTGAGGCACTAGTGGAAAATCTGTTTACCACTTTCAGAGGAAAGAAGAGACCTAAAAAGGAAATATTTGATACCACAGGTATAGAACAGAGGTTGGGCTGTGTGCAGTTCTGTCAGCAGCAGCACAGCTGGAGGGGAACTTCTCCTCTGCTCAAACACAGCTTTGGTCGGAACACATCCTCTCTGTGTCTCCTGGCCATCTCTCTCTTCCCGTGCAAACCAAGGCAGGCAGAGAGCTAACTAATGCTGCCTTCCCCTTAAACCCACCAGTGAGAACCAGCAGTTCCTGAAGGAGGTGGTACACAACGTTCTGGATGGGCAAGGTGTTGGCTGGCTGAACATGAAGAGGGTCCGGCGCCTGCTGGAGAGCGAGCAGCTCCGCGTCTTTGTGCTCAGCAAGCTGAACCGCGCCATCCAGTCGGAGGAGGATGCCCGACAGGACATCATCCAGGACGTGGTCAGTGCTCAGCTCAGCAGGGTGCCCCCGTGGGTGCTTGCAGAGCCTCCTAAAAAGCTGCTGTAGTGGAATTTATGTGCCTGAATTCCTCTCTGCCTTCCGAAGTGGTGACGTGAAGGGGATTTCCCTTGCAGGAGATCAGCCGCAAGGTGTACAAGGGCATGCTGGACTTACTGAAGTGCACCGTGCTGAGCCTGGAGCAGTCCTATGCTAATGCTGGCCTAGGAGGCATGGCCAGTGTCTTTGGCCTCTTAGAGATAGCACATACTCACTATTACAACAAAGGTAAGCAAGGTATTGATGAACACAGTGTTTGTGAGCCAAACAAGTTTCTTATTGTGAATTGTTTTGTGGCTTCTGGTATTTCGTGGGTTCCACAACACTTTCAAAAAAGGTGAGAACTGCACCATCCTAACGTTGAACTGGAACCTTACAAAACCTGAAACCATTCTCTTGTGTACATGTAACTGGTCCAAAGCACAAAAATGTTTGTAGTGATACTTGATTGAAAATGGAAACTGTGAAGCAAGGTATAAAACCTGTGACTTTTACAAATGAAGTGGAAATTCTGAGTGAGGACCTTCAGCTGATGCTGTCCCAACCACAGTCTTGGAAATTATCTCAGGCTACCTGTATAGGGAGGGAAATATTTCTAATGTGGAATCATGTGAGACTGCATGCATTGCACAGTGATTCTTCTGTCAGTAAGGAGTATTGGAAACTCTGAAAAGGTGTCTTAATTTTTCAGCTTCTTCTTAAAATCTGATTCTGAATGCAAAAAAACCCCAACAACATGCATAAGGATAAAGTGCAAAAGATGACAAAACCTCAGATCATTGAAATGTATTTATTTCCTTCTAGCAGAGTAACATTTTAGTAAATACTTTGTAGTTGGTGTTCTGGGTGGCTTGCATGAGGTGTTTTATGTGTTGGCTTCAATACCCTGTAGGTTACAGGTGTTCATTACCCATTGTTCTTAGAATGCTGAGGAAGGTAAGGAAGGCTGTGCTGGTGTAACAGTCCTGGATGTATCAAATAGGCTGATGGTGGTAACTATGAACCTTTTAGTCTAACACTGATGCTAAGCAAAATTAGAGTGGCTGATGAGTAGCTTATTGAGTAACTCAGTGGTTTTAGACTAAAGTCTTTGTAGTGTAATGCCAGATACCATGTTTTGGTGGTGAGTAGTGTTTACTTAGTAAATAAATTGTGGTCCCAGTAGACAAAATTTAGTATGAGCTTTCAAAGCCTTGATGCATCTTTTAAGGGCATCTCTCATTATAGTATGACATCTTGATTTATAGTCAAATTTTAGCTGTGTAGGATGTTCTACCTGTTGTCAGTGACTTGCTGTGGAGAATCCTAGAAATTTGATAGGAGATTAGTGCTTATCTTAATGTTATTTAACATCTACTAGTGACCTAGTCATCCTAAAATTTCTCTTTGCATATGCTGCGTACTGCTTGAACAGGGCATCATGGATATAGGTTGTCTAGAGGAAGCTGAATCTTAATAAAGCGTGGTTGTAATTAAATGTCTTTAATATGGCCAAAGTAAGGACTTGTGTTTAGGAACAAGTACAGTTGGCAATACTAGCAGGGTTGGGAACCACGTCCTAGAAAGAAAGTAGCAGCTATGTGTGAACTTCCCACTCTTTACTGTGTCTGTAAAAATTGGAGAGGGAAACACTGTGTAAACCTGGGAATATTGGTTTGGAATGCAGCTCTTGTGTGGTCTGCAGATATGTCACTAACAAGACCCACAGCTGAGGTAGTGTTTCCATATCTGATCAACACATCCTGAAAGACTGAGGAGTTTTCTGGAGAAGACCTGCAAGGAATTGGGAAAACACTTTTGCTCTGAAAGATGGAGGTGTTCAGTCTGTTGACGGTTAAATGTTGGTTGTTTTCAGCTGTTATCTCAATGGAAAGGTGTTGCTGATAGCACAGTCTTTAATCTGCTGGACAAAGGTATCACAAGATCTAGTGGTATGACAAATTTAGATATTAGGATATGAAATTTTTGACTATTGGCATCTCATCAGCAATTGAAACAGTTAATGCAGAATTGCATGAGGTTCTTTATGGAAAGCCTAATTTTAATTACTCCATTCTAAAAGTTTTGCTCTAATTCAAACTGTGGACTTGGATACAGAGAAATAATACAAAGTGCCTCTGGGGATGTGATTATAGGAAGCCTTGGAAAAGAAAAAAGAAAAAGAGCTATAGTTGATGGTTTTGGATTTTATTTTTCCCAACTGAAGTTCACCTAGTGTTACCCATCAAAGATAATAGTAAATAAAATCTTTTCACTGTGAGAGGAGCTTGCTTATATTCTAGAAGTTATATTCTTGGTAGTTGAGGCAAAGTTGTTAAATTTTACTCAACTCATCAGAGGGAATACAGCAGTTGCTGTGTCATAGAAGATTCCTAGGTTTCAAATAAACAGGAAGGGCATACTTTGAGTATCCTAAAACCAGTACTCTGGCTTTCTTTTCTCCTGTTTCAATCATTGTGTCAGACTATCTGCAAGCTGTAGTGACCTATGGGAGCAAATGTGGGACTGAGCTGTTTAAATGCTAGGCTTAACTATTTACGTGAGACCATCTGTCTCATCTTCTCCTCCTCTCATTTCCTTTTCCCTTGTTTATTTTGTTTTGTCTTGGGCTTTTTTGTTTGTTTGGGGGTTTTTTTTTAACATTTTGGTGTTTGGTTTTTTTTCCTTTAAAGAACCAGAAAAGAGAAAACGAAGCCCCACAGATGGATCCATCACTCCAGTTGGCAAGGATCTTGCATCATCCCCAAGAATGGAGCCCAAACCTGTGATGCAGCTGCCTGTACCTCAGCGGATGCCAAAGGCACCAAGCCCTGCAGGCAAAGGGCCAGCAGAGTTTGACACAAGGAGTCTAAAGGAAGAAAATTTTATTGCTTCCATTGGTGTGTATTGAGGTGCTTGTGAAGTGGAGGAGGGATTTCTGTTTTGGCATTAGATTCTATTTGCATTCTCTCCATTTAACACACTACATTGCTTCTATAACATGCTTCATCTACACCTTGGATCTCAAGGAGGAGTTGTTTGTGTTTTCACTCTTTTCTTGGATAAACTACCCAGGGCAGCTTTCTCCCAGAAGCATTCTAATCTTGATTGTTTCTGAATTTCATTACACTTCAGGCAACTTTTTTATTCTTTCTGT
Organism: Heliangelus exortis; assembly: GCF_036169615.1. Taxonomy (NCBI): domain Eukaryota; kingdom Metazoa; phylum Chordata; class Aves; order Apodiformes; family Trochilidae; genus Heliangelus; species Heliangelus exortis. Next base: position 39,708,120 of record NC_092426.1, read on the forward strand.
GTGATTGATGTTTGCAAGCAACAGGAAGTGGCAAAAGGGAAACTGGGCCAGCAGGACTGTAGAAAGGGCAAGTGTGGAAAGGACTACATGAGACAAAAGTTTCTTAACCATTGCTGACTTCCTGTGTATTATCTAGATTGCATAGGGTTGTATTTTATGCTTCTTGACTTTATTTGAGGTTTTACTTTGCTTCTTTGACAAAGTAGATGAGAGTAAAATGTAGGCTGTGTTTAATATGCTAATATTGATAATTAACAGGCAAGACACCTAAAAAAAAAATTTAATGGCAGGTATTGTAGCTTTCAACCTGGTGTTTTTTAAAGTAAAACCATGAAGACTGAGCACTTAAGAGGCCAGATCTTTTCAAAAACAAAAAAATTCAGTACATCTTGAAGAGATGATCATTGTGTGCTCAGCTAGATGAGCCTATAGGATGCTGTTTGGAACCCTAAGCACTTTTATCCTATCCATGTACTTATGAAAGTTGAAGGAACACACATCAGTCATGAAGCAGATGTAGCAATCAGTTGGCTAGCAGCTGCCTTTCTGGCTTTTTCTCCCTTATTACATAGGCCTTGCTCCTGATATATTTAAATAATACTTTGGAGCCTTCCTCCATAATTGTAGCACCATCCTTTTTTTAAAAATTTGGTTTTCAGTAAACATTTTGCTAAATAAAAGTTCTTTAGAGTTTGTCTTGTACAGACTCAATTTCTGCCATTTACATGGGTTACTGACACACTTCAAGTGACCTTTTAGTTGCTCAGCCAGTTTCCTTGAAGAGCAGTAGAAGCCTGCACTTCTTTTTCCTTCCCTTTGCTTCTGCTGCTTTTCAAAGATGATTTTCCTCTGTAGCATTCCCAGCTGTAACTTTTCCAGGGCAAGAGCTGTTCCCAGCAGTCAGTCAGTTCAGCATTTCTGCTTGCAGGGTTTCCTTTGGCTGACAGGCTGCTACTTGGAGTGATCTGATGTTTCTGAGCAGGAGAGATGACTTTGTTTCAGAGGTTTAGGAAATGTGGGTGATAAAAAAGTGCAAGTGCCTCATTACTTGTGCCTCAGGGCTAAAGAGTGCATGCAGACTTAAGACTCTTTTCCTTTTCTCTGCATTGGGATTCCTTGACTTGATTGTAGTGCTGTCACCCAATCTGAATTTGGGAAGTTGGCATCACTGCATCACTGATATCTTGCTGATTTTTTCTTCTCACCTGTTCTTGAATCTTTGTAGCCAGATAGGAGCAAGTGGATGCAGAGAAGTTCAGCCTTTTGCTTGTGGTGCTGCCTGACAGGGAGAGCTAAGCATTTATTGAGAATGCTGTCAGGTCAAAAATAACTTGTGAACTTTATGTTAATTTTTAAGCTATAATATTGGTTAAATATTCTGCTAACTGCAGTTTTAATTCTCTTAAAATTGCTGCTGCTGTTTTTGTGCCTTTTCCTTTCAGTGATATAAACTAGAGACATTAAACTGGTTCTGTTAAGTAGAGTTTCTGAGATGCCTACATTTTGGAGGAATAAATATCTGACAGTCCTAGAGGCCTTTCTCAAGGAAGATGGTTAATTAAATTATATGTGTCAATAATAGCTGTTTTTCCTTAGCTGGTTCACTGTATGAAGTCATCTCTAATATTCAAATTCTGTAAATGAGAGATGATGCAGTACTCCATTCTTAACATTGTTTTCTTGTAAAATGGTGTTGATTAACCCTTCACTCAGTAGTTGTCATGAATTTCTGCCTTTTTTTTTTTTTTTTTTTCCTTCTTTCTTTTGAGATGAAGGGGTGGGGCTTTTGTTTCAATTTTTTTCCCCATTTTCACCTGTCTGACCAGCTGCTGACTCTTTCTCTTTCTCTCCTGCTTTCAATGCATCTTGGGTAGAATTGTGGAACAAGCACCAGGAAGTGAAAAAGCAAAAATCTTTGGAAAAAACGAGTAAGGAAATTAAAAAACTTAGAAACTGACTCCAGCCTCCCCATAACTGCCAACTCCCCAGGTACAGGGTGAGCTTGCATCTATGGCACAGAGTTTTATGCCCACAAGAGCAAAGGTCTACCAAGAAAGCCTGCATTATACAGCAGACCAGGCAGATCAGTGTTTGCTTTGGGGAAATTATGTTCAATGCCTCTTCTTTTTCTTTTTTTTTTTTCTTTTTTTCTTTCTTTTTTTCTCTCCCCTGAATGTTGTTGCCTTCTTCAAAGAAGGGGAAGCAGATATTCTGCATCCTCACCGTAGAAGCTACATATGGGAGGACTTAAAGATATTACTTCTCCTTTCTTAAAAGTTAATGAACTGTTTTACTTAACAAGTCTTTGACATTAATAGATTGCTTATTACTGGAATGAAGAATTCTCTGTTCTTTCCAGCTGTGGGATGGCAAATTTTGTGACTTGGCATCAACTATGAACAGTTTATGACCACAGTCTGTCTGCAACAAAAAACACTTCTGAGGAGGAGAGAGAAGGTGTATGTGAAGAATTGTATTTAGTGATGGCTGTTCAGGGAATAGCCTTGTAATAAGGAATCCCCCTCATTTCTTTTTTTATATCCCTTGTTAAAGGAGGAGTGGAATAGTCTGAGGCTGTTTGCAGAGTCTAAATAGTAGTCTCAATCTGCACAAATTGTAGCATCTGCTGAAATATGATACTGGAAAAAATACTGGATGTATCTTATCTGCAGTTGTAGAATAAGATTTTGCTCTTTTGGTTATTACTGTTGCAAACAGGGACTTGGGGCATAAGGGCAGTACCTGGCTTATAGTAACGATGTGGTGGGTGCTTACTAACCATAAATGTGGTTTCCACTCTGCAGAGCTGATGCCCCTTTTACATACTGGGGAAGATTAATAGCAAAGATGCATGGGTACAAATTCTTGACACTCTGACTTGGCCTCCCCACTGAAATACTTCAGTTAAATACAAGCAAACATCTGGAGTTGGTTCAGAGAGAATGTGGCAAGTGGGGCACACCTGCAGTTACAGCTTACTGTGTTTAAGCTCTGAATTTTAAGCTCTGAATTTCTGAATTAAGCTTTCTGCTGAGGCAGACACACAGCATGTGCACACACCTGCTCTCCCAAACTGGGCCTTTGGGTAGGTGCCTGCATGGGGAGGGATAAATTGAGGTTTTAGTGCTTTAGGAGACATACAGCTCCATAAAGTCAGGAAGGGGAGGCTTTGAAGGGCCTGTAAATTGAAGGTGCCAGCAATGTGATAGTGAATATTGTGCTGCTCAGACTCAGTTACCAGTATTGCCCACAGCTGCCAAATACCTGCACTGCTTCAGTTGCTTTAGAAGTCCCATTGCTGGAAATAGATGTGAATTGTGTTATGAGACAGGGAACTCTTAATTGCTTAAAACACCCCGGTGACATTTAGTATTCTTGCTGTAGGAATGAGATATAAAACTTTTTGCTGCATTGTTTTTCAGAACTAGAAGTGGTGGCCATTTGAATGGGTGGAAATAGGGCTTTAGGAGAGAACAATGTGTATTTCAGTGGAAAATAAGACTCTAAATTCCTCGAAATGATATTTTTAGCTATTTTTTAAAAATAAATTTTATTTATACTTTCTCTTTGTTAGAATCTTGGATTATTTGATTTACAGCAACAAAGGTGTGTGGATTTAGAGGCAGAATACTGTAACAAGTGAAGAACACCCTCTGTAAAACACTTCATATGGAGAATTAGGCTCAAGTAGCAAGCTAGTATGTACTGCACAGCCCGCTTATGGCTTTGCTATCCATGAGTTTACATACCATCTCCAGCTCACTCCCACAAATCTTTGTATATTATCCTTCTCTCTCTCTCCTCCCTTCCCTTTTTCTTTCCTTTTCGCTGTCTTACCCTCTCTAGTATTACATAAAAGTACAAACATGTCCATAAATCCCAGGTTGTTGTGATCAGTGGTTATCAGAGAGAGTGGGATTGTTTGCTTAGGGATACTGGAGAGATAGTCATGGATACAGAATACAAATATTCCAGCTGCTGATCATGTCTTCCTTTACTGAATAGTTGGCAGATATGGCTATGGCAGATGTGTTGCATTCAGACTCTTCCCCTTTCTGAGAGCAGTCTATAACACATTCTTTTCTTGCCTCATTATTTACCTCATTCAGTGCTTACCCAAATTTCTTACCAGGCTCTACCTCTCCATCATTATCTTTTCCTTCTGCCATCCCATCAGAGGACAATAGATGATATGATTCTAGAACTGCATGGGAAATTGAGTTAAAGTTCTTTATTGGTTTCTTTCCCCCCCTTTTTTTTTTATTTTTGGATGGGCAGACTAACAAGTGCATGACTCGAGGCTTCCTGGCTCCTTCTCTTGCTGCTGACCTACTTGATTGCCAAGTCTGGAGGAGCCACTTCTTAATGTAACTGGGGAATATTGTGAAGTACAGCATCACAGAAGCTTCTTCCTTGCAGTCCTTACTGGGGCAGCATCAGTTTTTGCTGTTGATGTTGTCATGTGTTGCCTGATTTTTGCCAAGATAGTTGGTGCACGCAACCTAACAAACTCAGTCCATGAATCTGAGCAAATGAGCTGTTCAAAAATGAATTCTGACCTTAAAATAAGTATCCTTTGTTTACCAAGAATAAAGGAAGTGGCTTCCTAGAACTGAATGGCAACTGCTCTGCATGTATTAATGTAACTGGAAGTTATATGACCTTTGTCTGTCCTCTTTCTCTTTTCTCTCTTGAATGGCTACCAAAGTTACTGCTCAGTGATGGTCATTCCTGGACTATGCCTTTGGAGTATTTGCAATTCAGACTGATGTTTGAAAAATGGCAGGTGGTTCCTGCTGGCCTTGTTCACAATAGCAAGAAATAACAAAAATCAAAGGAATGAGAAAGCAAATTTATTTCCTTGATACCGGTCCTGCTTTCAGTCTGTCATCTGTTTTCTGCCATCCTGTTTTTTCTTGATACAGTAATGATTTACTTTTCCTTTGTGTTCAGGGCCAGAAGGTGTGAAACACTTCGATTTGGGAGAAACAGATGAGAAAAAATCCCAAATCAGTGCAGACAGTGGCCTCAGTTTGACCTCAGGTTCTCAGGTCAGTGGCTCCTATGCTTGCTTTATTTATGTGGTAGTAGAGAGGATTCTGTGTTTTACCACTTAACTGTGGGAAAAATTCTAAGGGTTTGAGCATTCTTTTTAAAGGCTCCTTCAGGAAAATTTCTTCCCCACTTCCTGTAGGGAGCTGATCATAGCAAACTCCTCAGTTGTATGACCCAATGATCTTTTTGACACCCAGGCAGTAGTTTCTATTTGTCTGGCTAAATAAACTAAGTTAGTGTAAGGTGTGTGATTCAAGACCCCAAGGGAATGGGAGGTAACATTCTCTCCTTATGATAAACACTAATATGAATATTCTTCCTGTCCTTTGTATCTTTTGATTGCAGAAGAGTGATTTTGACTCTCTTCCCAGCGGGGGACCAGCAGTTATGGTCCGAAGTACAAGCCAGGATTCTGAAGTTAGCACAGTGGTAGGATATGCCCAAAGTCAAATCTTGGTGTCACTGCTTGCTAAAAAGTGAGGGAGGGCATTTCATGCCTTCATGTTGTGTGGTGTGGCTGCTGATTGTTATGCAAACATCATGTGTGTCTGTGAGTTCTCTCTCCAGAGCTTCTGAGTGTGTGGCAAGCACGGGTGCCTGACAGAACATACACTGTGCTTTATTAGATTGCACCCTTCATATATAGTGCTTCTTCCTGTTACATGTTCCTAGCTGTGGGTCTATTTGTGGAAATGGTGGATTGCAATAATTTTATTAATATACTTCAGTTGTGTGTAAGCCATCTATAAAAACCAGAAGTTCAAAAATATAACCTGGGAGCAAAAAGAAGGGAGATCGTTTGATGCATTAAAAATAAGAACTAAGTTTCTGGTGTATTGTTTTAGAGCACTAGAATGATACAAAATATATCTGCTTAATCTCTGATCAGCCACAGGCCTAGAAGAAAAAGATAGCAGGGATGCATCCAGTAAAAAAAAGAATGAGCCTACATGCTGTCTGATAGAGCATATTCCAGGGATGAAACCCAAGGAACTTTCCTTTTTTTGTTGGTTTTTCTTAAACTACAGTCTGCCAGTAAATCTCTAGCTTGCCAGCCTGTAACAAGAGCAACACTGTCTTTCTCTAATGGACCCAAAAATGTATTTTATGGGATTACTGCTTCAGGCAGAAGAGGGATCTAAAAGAGCTGGTTGATATTCAAGTATGTATTCCTTCAAGCTCAAGAAAGGTCCATTCCAACAAGTAGGAAATCAAGGAAAGGCATCAGGAGGCCTTCATGGATAAGCCAGGGGCTCCTAACTGAAGTTAGACACAGGAAGGAAGCCTACAAAAGATGGAAGCAGGAGCAGGTGTCCCAGGAAGAGTGTACATTTGCTGTCTTATCTTGCAGACACAGGGTTAGGAAAGCCAATATCAACCTGGAGTAGAAACTGACAAGAAATATGAATGAAAAGAGGAGAAGGACTTTACAAGCACAGAAGCAGCAAGAGAAAGGACTAGGGAAAATGTGGGCCTGCTTCTGAGGAGGGCAGGGAAACTGCTGACACGTGATAAAGATTGAGGTACTTGGGGCTTTCTTTGCCTAAAGCTGATGTTCAGAAAAGCCAGACCCTAGAGACCAGAAAAAGTCTGGACAAGAAAGAAAGACCCTTATGGAGGATGACCAGGCTAGGGAGTGCTTCTACAAACTGGATATACATAAATCCATGGTTCCTGAGGGGTTGGAGACACAAGTGCTGAGGGAGATGACTGATGCCATTGTGAGGCCTCTCTTGATGGTGTCTGAATAGTCAAGGTTCCTAAAGACTGGAAGGCAGCAAATACCACTCATCTTCAATAAGGGCAAGAACTAAGACCTCAGGTGCTGCTGGTTGGCCAGTCTCACCTCAGCCCTTGGGAAAGATGATGCAGGAAACTTTTCCAAACACAGGAAGTACAGGAAGTGAACAAGGTTTTTATGGATTTACATTATGGATTTATCATGGAATTGTAGAATCATTAAGGTTGGAAAAGACCTCCAAGATCAAGTCCAACTGTAATCCAACTCCCACACCCACTAAAACATCTCCTGAAGCTCCACATCTAAATGCTTCCTGAAGACTTGCAGGGATGGTGACTCCAGCACCTCCCTGGGCAACCCATTCTAATGCCCAACTTACAAAGGGACAAGCATGCTCAGCCACCCTGATATCCTGGTACAGTGAGGTGACTCTTGGTGGATGAGGGAAGGGCAGCAGGATGAGGGTTTATCCCAGCTTCTGAAAAGCTTGCTGTCTCCTGTAATACAGACAAGCTGCCATAGCCTGAGTTATAGGTAAGTGAGTAGTGACATGGACTGAAAAATGAGTAACTGAGTCCAGAGGGTTGTAATCAGCATCACAAAGAGATCAGTACTGGGGACAACACCATTCAGCATCTTCACTGGTGACCTGGATAATGGTACAAAGCAATTTTGCAGATTCTACAAAACTGGGAGGATAGGCCAATGCAACAGATGGTTGTGCTGCTGTTCAGGGGGACCTCAACAGGCTGGAGAAATGGGTAGAGAGGAATCTGTGAAGTTCAAAATGCCAAGTTTTACATTCTGGGGAAGAATAACTTCAGGTATCAGTACATGCTGGGGCTTTACTGGCTGGAAAGCAGCTTTATGGAGAGGGCCTTGAGGATCCTGATGGAAAACAAGCTGACCATGAGCCAGCAATCCACCACTGTGGCAGAAAAGCCCATTGTCAGCATATGGAGGGAAATGATCTTTCTGCTTTACTCAGCCTCTGGTAAGGCTGCATCTGGAGTATTATGTCCAGTTCTGGGCTCCCCAATACAAGAAGGATAAAATCTTACTGGAGTCCAGCTCAGGGCCACAGAGGTGACTGAGGGATTGGAGCATTTTTCATGAGAGGAGTGGCTGAGAGAGCTGGAGCTCTTCAGCCTGGAGAAGAGAAAGTTGAGGAGGATCTTACCAATGGGTGTAAATATCTGATGAGAGGGAATGGAGCCAGACTCTTCTCACTGGTACCCTCTGGCAGTCCACACAAAAATTAAAGCACAGGACATTCTGACTGAACACAAGAAAGCAGTTTGTTAGTTTGAAGGTGACCAAACACTGGAGCAGTTTTCCCAGAGAGGTTGTGGATTCTCCATCTTCAGGATTTTAAAAACCTTACTGGACATGGTCCTCAGCAATGTAGTCTAGATGACCCTAGCAGGTGGTCTTATCTACAGATTATTTTAACAGATCCCTTCCAACCTAAATAATTCTGTAATTTTTCTGAAGGCGTTTTGAGCTTCTCTCCATCTCTTTCTGCAGAGTAGGATTTGTTGAAAAGATAATGTTACTGAAGGAAATAAATTAAATGTGGCCTTCAGTAGTGTTGCTTCTTACTTTGTGCCTTATGAGACATTTTACAACTTTTCTCTCCACAGTGTCTTTTTTTTTCTGCTTTATTAATTGCTTTATTTTTCTCCCCAGGTCAGTAACAGTTCTGGAGAGACATTGGGAGCAGACAGTGACTTGAGCAGCAATGCTGGTGATGGCCCCAGTATGGAAAATGGTGGGAATTTGACAGGATCCAGAGGCACTGTGTCAGACAGTGAGATTGAGACAAACTCTGCTACTAGCTCTATTTTTGTAAGGGCATTGCAGACTTCTCTTGTTTATTATTCTTTTCTGATTCTGTTTTGAGGTTTAATCAGCAATGACTTAAAGATGTAATTTTGTAGGGATCCATGTAACTTTCTTCATTTCCTGTTCAGTACTTGGTTCTTTCAGAATAGGAAATTCACATCTTGCACCATGTTACAGGTTAGCAATATTTAATTTCCCAGATGATTCAATATTATTTTAATTAATTGATTTACTTAATATTTATTTATTTGCTACTTAATTTAATTCAGGGCAGATGGTGTGTAATCATTTGATTAATGCCTTTATGAATGACAAAGGCACTCTGTAAAGTCTGACTAAGAGAGAGAGCCCAGGTAATGGTATTCTGCCTATGGATATTAATTTTTTGTGTCTTCCTGAGAAGGGTGCATGTTTCTATTTCTTCTTCTGTTCCTCACAATCTGGACAATAATAGTGATATTTAGCTATTTCATTAACAGTTGAAAATATTTGCTATATAATTTGGGCAAACTTACTGCATAAGCATAAAATAAGAGGGACAACACCAGAGGTTTTATCTGTTCTTTCCTTTAGTTTGGGATTTGCAATTTTTTTGTTTTCCTTCCTTTGTTCTTTTTTTGATTTCTCTGTCTCCCTTTCTTTCCTTTGTCCAAATGACTTTTAAGTGTCTTACCTTGCTCTTTGGACAAAGCAATTTGTTTGTTTTGTGAACATTTCTGGGAGATGCATCTGGGAAGTACAGCTTGCAAACTGCACCTCTTAAACACAAGAGTGGACTGCAAGAAACAGCCCTGTGCAGAGTTAAAATGTCTGATACTCCTTGTGTTATTTTTCAGGCAAAGTCTCACAACCTGAAGCAGAGTGTGAAGGATAACAAAGGCAGTGTTCCAGGGAGAGCTCCAGAGGATGGGAACCAACGTGTCTATCTCTATGAAGGACTTTTGGGTAAACTTTTTTTAAAAATTTTCTTTGCTGGAAGGGGACTATTTAGACAGAAGTTCAGGTGAGGTCATGGCTGGGGCAGACTGGAATTTTTACATTCCCAGAGGTTATTTTTAATCATTTATTGTTGTCTGTGCTGGTAGAATAGGAGGGTGCCTCAGGCGTTTCTGAGTAAAGCCACAGATTTCCTGGGGAGACTGAATAAGAGTAGATGGGTGTGAGTGGTGTAGTTTGCATAAAATGAAGTTTATCCAAGTCTTTTGCTGTTCTTGAATACTAATTCTTTAAACTGTTGGAAAAAGGGGAGAAAGAAAGCTATGCATGGGTTGTTAAAGTGTATCTCTGGTGCTGAAAAAGTATCCTTCATCTTAAGTCATTGAACTTAAAGTCTGACTTAGGTCTTAAGTCTTAAACTCAGAGTGCTAGTGGCCTTCAAGTGTATCCTTGAATTAGGAATATGTTGTCTTTTTAGAAATGCATTTCATCTGGATGTGCTGTTAATCTCGAGCTCTCTCTTACTGTGTTTTTCATCTTTCCATTTATTGTTCCTGCCTGCTTGGAATGGTGCAGGTAGGGATAAAGGATCTGTCTGGGACCAGTTAGAGGATGCTGCAATGGAAACCTTCTCTCTGAGTAATAATCTTTATCTTTCTGCTTCTCTGTGTGTTTGCCATGATCTGTGTTTGTGTGAGATATTTCTGTTTCTGTTTGGCAGTGTTTACAGTATACAGAAAAGATTGGCTCCTTAAAGAGTAGAGATGAAAGGTCCTTCTGTGTAAGGGTTTGAAAAGATTGTGCCACGGAATAGAATGAGAGATATATCTTTTATTTTCTTTTACACTTTCCTCCATTTGTGATATTGCTTGTGGTTTAATTGTGTATTGGCTTATGGTGTGTTCAAGGAGTGGGAAGGAACAGGAATTAATCTTTAAGTATTTGACTGTAGTGACTTTTGTGTACATTGCACAGGCAAAGAGCGTTCAACTTTGTGGGACCAGATGCAGTTCTGGGAAGATGCTTTCCTGGATGCTGTGATGTTAGAGAGGGAAGGAATGGGGATGGACCAGGGACCTCAGGAGATGATTGACAGGTAAAGTTCCTCAGTACACCTCTTTACTCCTCATTGTTTCACCTGGGGCTGAAATAACAAAAAAATGAAATAATAAAATAATTCTGCTGGACATGCTATTGTCACTTTGTTGGTGTAGCTGACTGTTCCAAGGTGAGCCTCTTCTCTCTGTTCTGGCCAGTATCTCCTGATACTGAAATACTGTCTTCAGGTGTGACAGGCATTTTTTTAACCCCTGTGGAGAGGTGGTATTTCCAGAGAAAAGGGTAATGTAAGTGTAATCACAGTCTGAATAGATGGCAGTAGTAAAGCAAAAGATTTCTGTGTCAGGATTCTTGAGTGTCTACATTCTTGAGTAGAAGTCAGATTTTGGGGTGTCATGGGAAAGAATGAAATGTCTTTGGAAAACTCCAGCTTTTGTCCTGAGTTGTATGTCCCTCTCCTGGCAGCTGTAATTGTCATGGAGCTGTGGCTGCAGAAAAGAGGAAGCAGTTAAGCACAGTGGAACACTGGGAACTTTCCCACTGAGCAGATGTTATTTATTTCAACTAGCTAATAATTAATGGCAATGTTTAATTAGTGATCACAACGTTTTACTGGAAAAATGCCAGCAACTTAGTGGCTTGGTGGGGTTTTTTTTGGGTTTTGTTTGCCATCCACTTTACAAATAGTGCTCTGTCCTCTGCCAGTGCTGGGGTGGATTAAATGAAGAATTTCTGTGAGGCTGCTTCAGGTCTGGCTCTCCTTGCAGGTACCTTTCCCTGGGAGAACACGATCGGAAGCGTTTGGAGGATGATGAGGACCGGCTGTTGGCTACTCTGCTGCATAACATGATTGCTTATATGCTTATGATAAAGGTGACTTCTTTTCAATAGATCACTGCTCAGATTTAAGCAGTGTGTTTTGTTGTCTTGAAACCTTGCATCTCTGTTCACGGAGCTCAGAACATGAAAGACTATTATAAAACATCTCCTGGTCTTAACGAAATAATTGCTTCAGTACCTGGAGATGCCTTGAGATATTTTGGCAGAGTTTGCACAGTTCTATGCCATGGGTATGCATATACATTGTCATTTAAAGTAGGATTTATTTTAGCCCTACTAGTACCTTCAGAGCATGTTCTTATTCTCAAGGGTATGGGTTATAAATTCAGGAGAGGTGTCTTCTAATCTGATTTCCTTCCAGATGAAAATTGAAAATCCCAGAGAATTCAGAGGTAAAAGGAGAACATGGGCAGATTGTGAAAGTGCACATCAATAACTCAGTATGAAACTTGCTGTCACTAGCAAGCAGACCTTTTTATCTCATTCAGTGGGCTGTGTATATGCAGCTTAATGCTGTAGGTGGCCACTAGCAATGTCTTTCAGTCTGAATAATTTCTTAGATAATACTGATTCTCCCTCAAAGTTACTGGAATTCAATCTTCTAAATTTTTCATGTTTAGAAGCAGCTTAAGTGCATGGTTTTAGCTGTAACAGTTTTGATGGGCTATGCTGTCCAGTGTTACAGCTTGCCAGTAAAAAGTTGGAAGAAAGAAGGTAGTGATTTTCCTTAGTATCAGTGAAATGAGGGTAAGTTTTAAGATTCCTTTAAGAAGGAATTTGAGTATGTTTGGAATTGGTTCATTTCACAATAAGATGATGGGGTTTAGCCACTAGGACTTGCATCTCTGTGAGTCTGTGGAAGTAATGATAACCCACACAGTTTCTAAAAAAAGGGTGTAAAAGAGGAGAGCAAATAATGTTGGTTTCAAAAGGCTGTCTCATGAGAGAGATTGGTAGAGTTAGACCCAGAGGGGACGTGTCTTCTCATCTGGTGAAAGGAATCCAATCCTCAAGAAGGCAGTTTGCTGGGGGAGAGGGATAAGGAGGCAAACAGGATATTTTATGCCTTTGAAACTTATATCACTGTGGGCCAATGGGCTGTAGGTGAACAGGGAATACAGAGCATCTGAGAGTTGTGATAAAAATTATTTCTTTCAGTGAATCTTCAGAGATGCTCAAGAGCAAGGATGGGATGAAGAACTAGGCAAAAGAAGGGTTGTTAGATTCTTTTTTTTATGGATGTGGTTAGTTTTTTTCCCATCTGATCATAATTTTTAGATTAAAAGGTGGTGGATTTAGAATATTTTGTATATTATTTGCATATTGGATTCTTCTCAAGCAGAGTCTGGGCTTTAAGAAATTAAAGACTGTGTACCAAGGTGTCTCATCTTAGGGCACCTTCTGGTAGCAACTGCAAAGTGAATTCTTCTGAACTGTCAGGGGAAGCATAATCCTCCAGACCCAAAATTTTGGAATTTTAATGTATTTTCTTGTTTTGGAATAGCAGATCCTAGTAGGTTTTACCTAAAAAAAATTACAGGAAAAATGCTTTCAGAGTGCTTGCAAAGAACTCTTACCAAAGGAAGGAAACACAGTGAGTTTGTTTTATGTGCTCTATTGCATTAAGGTAAAAGAATATTCAATCTAGCTTGAAGTAGGTGTTCAGGCATGAGTGTACTGTCTTCAGGCCTAGAGTACCAGTGGCTGTTGTTTATAATAATAACCTTTTGAAGGGTCACCTGGGGCAGAAATGTTTTGCTTCTGAGCTTCCCTGCAGCTCATGTTTGGGTGGAAGCTGCTGCTGTTGGAGGAGACTCTAGAGATGTCAGAGCTGATGATCAGGAAACAGATTATGAAAGAGTGAGAATGCTGATAGGTATCCTGCCTTTGTGTTAATATTTCTTGTGCTGGTGGCTCCACAGCTGACTAAATCAAGTCCTTGCAGGGGAAGAGGTGAAGAAGCTGTTCTGACAGATGAGACCCATCACATAAGTAACAATGTTGGATGTCAGGAGTTGGAAATGCTCTGGTGTGCAAAAAAAATCTGTTGTGCACAGGATCATTTGCCCAGTGGCTGGGACAAGTGGTGCAGCTTCTGCTTGTACTTCTGAAGGGCTCAAGAGCCTCTGGCATGACTGAGCTGCAGATCACTTGTTTTACTGTCTTATCCATGGGAACCAAGGTGCTGGTATTTTGATTTTGGGAGACAGGAGCTGCTGCTTGTGAAGAGTAAGTCCCTGTCTTTATCTGCTTTTTAGGTGAACAAGAATGACATCAGGAAGAAGGTGCGTCGCCTGATGGGAAAATCACACATTGGCTTGGTGTACAGCCAGCAGATAAATGATACCCTAGACAAGCTTGCCAATCTGGTAAGTAAAATAGTCATGAGTGGTGTAGCAGTGGGAGCTAAAGTGGAGGAAAATATTACCTGAAAGTTGTTCTGGAAATGCTCTGCACCACTAATTTTCAATTATTTCAATTATTTCAATTATGCTTTCACAGGTATAAAGACTGATTGTATGGCCCTGTTTATCATATTACAGTGTTATGCAGTTATCAGAACTGCAATACAAACATGTATAAAGAGGATACTTCAGCCCCAAAGTTCTATGCAATGCTCATGTTTTCATAATGTCTCTTGTGGGTGGGAGCCCTTATTCTTACTATGACTGTAGCAAGTGTTTAGTTTTCCATTGGTTCCCAGGTCCTTGTGAGACTTGTAGCAATCAGTTTCTCTGCAAAACTGTTTCCTCTCTCAGATGCCATGAAGAATAGATCTTACATTCCATAAACAATCAAACTATCTTTTAAAACAGCTCTCACTAGAGTGGATGCAGGTGAGGCACTTTGAAATCTAACTTGTCAAAGCTTGGTTTTATGCACAGTAAGAAAGAAAATTATCCTACAATTAATTGGGAAAAAGCAGAGCAGTGTACTGCAATGTTCCTGGCACCCAAACACTGCCCTGTTCCATACTGAGCAGCATAGTGGTTGTATGCTGGAGTAACTCATAGTCACACTCATTTAAACTAAAGTTATCACACTTGTTAAAACTGAACTTACCAGGCTTGTTGAAACAAAACTTCACAGAGTATCTTCCTTAGGCCTCTGTCCAAAATTTACTTCACTAAGCTATGTTAAATGTCCTTTTCTTTTTTTTTTTTTTCTGTGGAAAATGCTTGTGGAATATTCTGAAATATTCTTTTTCAATAGATCAGGAGAAGTTGGTTTTAAGGTAGAGTGATGATTGTGTGTTTTTTTTCTCTAGAATGGACGGGAGCTCCCTGTGAGACCCAGTGGCAGCCGCCACATCAAGAAGCAGACTTTTGTAGTACATGCTGGGACAGACACCACAGGAGACATATTTTTCATGGAGGTAGAGACAAAAGTAATGCTAATGGGACTGTCAGTCTTCAACAAAGAGGGGTAGAAAACTTAGGTCATGTTTTGTGCTCCCAGGTATGTGATGATTGCATTGTGCTGAGAAGCAACATTGGAACTGTGTATGAACGCTGGTGGTATGAGAAACTCATCAACATGACTTACTGCCCCAAAACAAAAGTGCTGTGCCTCTGGAGGAGGAATGGGCAGGAGACACAACTGAACAAGTTCTACACAAAGAAGGTACCCATCTTGTGTAATATCCACAGTACTAAGGGAAAAACACAGTGCATAAGCAAATACTTGGTGTAGCACAGTCCCTGTTTAATAAAAAAGGATTCTCCAGCAGTGTTTTTTTTATAGTGCTGACATTATGCCTTGGCATTTACCTGGAGACAGTAGCACAGCAGGAGGAATTTAAGGAATTACATGTGCAGCTTTTACTTGTTCTTTTGGTTAGAAGGAAAGCATCAGTATTACTAAATGTGTGAGCTTGCAGGCTAATAAAGGTAGTCAGAATGTTGTGATAGCTTAATGGAGAAAAAGCCAAGTAAAGCTATGTCTTAGTAGTTGAGTTAGATCATTAATGGAAAATCCAAACTGACAAAATAGATAAAAAGTTTTTCTCCATGGGCACATGTTTGATTTTTGTTTTGTATATGCCAATATTCTCCACTAATGTGAGAGCACTTTTCTTCTCCTTATGATGACCTGCAAGTGTAAAGAAATAGCTTAAACTTACTAGCAAAACTCCAGTAACTCTTAGAACTCCAGGAACTCCTACATGGTGACCAGCAAACAATATATAATTTGTAAATGCAAGTAGCATATTGAAAAGTTATCTTTGAAATGTATAAAGGGATGAGATTTCTACTTCAAACCATTCATTTTACATAGACAGTGTCATTGTAGAGCAGATGTGACTACCAAAGGAAGGAGGACAAAAGCAGTATGAAACAGAAGCTACTTGGAAAAGTCCCTGCATGTATCTTGGTCTTTGCATAGAAAATGTTCTTAAATTCTACTCTGAGTTTATGGGTTGACATTGTTTGATATTAGAGAGGTGAGTTGGAGGAAGATGAATAGAAGAATATAGTATAAGAAAATTGACATAAGTAACAAAAGAAGAGTGTAAGACCATCACAAATACAAATGATGGCTGGAAACTGAAAGAAAGAGAGGGACTGTGATACTGTTTTGAGCATTTTTCTACAATAGGAAACTGAGTAAACCTGGCTAGATTGTTCATGAGTGTGTGTGCCAAGACCTGAACTCTTCACTAGCTTGTGCTATGAAATGACATGAAATAGATTTTCTATCAAGTGAAAAAATAAATATAAATACCACCTAGTAATTAGCTGTGGTTGAACTTCTGTCGGCTTCTTGTTGTTATGCATCACAGCAGGCTTGGTTTTTTTTAGACTCTTAGAATCTTGCTGTTTTTTCCCCTTAGTAATTTTGAAAAATAACATTGTATTACTTTTCTTTTCTGTGGTAGTGTCGGGAGCTATACTACTGTGTAAAAGACAGTATGGAGAGAGCAGCAGCAAGGCAACAAAGCATTAAACCAGGTAAAAGATTTCCCTTTTGTTAGGAACATTTGTTGTTTAATTTGCAATCAAGAATTATTTTTTTTAACTAACAACTTCCTGGAGCATAATGTCATTTCACTAATGGCAGCTTTGTACCTCTGTGTGAGCTTAGAAGAGCCACCATTTTCTTCCTCGTACCATTAATTCAGTTTAATTTGGAGAGGAGGAGGACTGGACTTTACTGAGGATGGAGGAAAATGTCTTTGAATGCTATTTTAAGAATTGAACAATAATGTATTAAAAATGTGTTTAGCCATCCTTCAGAGTTCAGTTATTCTGTATAAATGGTAATTTTTTTAAAAAGTCATTGTAAGAAAGTATTTTCTAGCTGAACTGAATGATGCAATAGAAACTGGATGAAAATGCCTACATTGTCATTTATTCATGTTCTCTACTAAATGGTCACTGTTGTGACTATGTTCACTTCTTCATGGCTGAAAGTACAAAGCAATGCTATACAAAATCATCAAGGTCACAAATACAAGTGTAGTTTGTGCTTGCAGGAATGAAATATGGCATTTAAAACAAACAAAATATCAATGTGAACTATGATAAATACAGATGGAGCTGACATCAGTGCCCTTTCATGTAACCAGGATGAAATTTCTTAGAATACTTAAAAGTCTGGTGGTTCTCAGAAGGTTGTCATTAGGGATCTGGGCTGCTGAAATGCTCCCTACTGTTCTCAGTAGTGTCTTCTTGCCAGACACATCAAATGGAAATAGTTTTTTTTTATTTTTTGACATTTCCTTTCCACGTTTCATGACTTGGTTGACTGCTTTCTGTTCTTTCTCTCTCTCTCTGGATATTTTTGTTTGTCTTTCTTTGATTATTTTTTTTTAATTTAATTTTTTTTTTAATTAAAATGTAACAGGCCCTGAGCTGGGTGGTGAATTCCCTGTGCAGGATATGAAAACTGGTGAAGGAGGTCTTCTTCAGGTCACACTGGAAGGAATTAACTTGAAATTCATGCACAGCCAGGTATGGGGGAAATCTGTGAGAAAACTGTGAGTATGAAGCTTTTTGCAGCATGCCTGTGGATGTGTTTCCTCTTCCCAGAGTTGTAAGAAGGACAAGGGTAAAAAAAGCATATGTGTATTTACACACAAACACACATATATTTTTACATGTGTATCTGTATGGAAAGGCACACTGAAATGCAATATCCTCAAGAAAACTGTAACCAGCTGAGGGAAAACATTGATACAGGTTTCAAATTCTTGTTTCTGGTGGTTTGAATTGTCTAATCACAAAACAGTATATTAAGGGACAGAAAAAGTCATCAATAGTAATCTGAACTGCCACAATAAATCACAGTGTGAACATATCCTGACTGCATAAGCAGAGAGCCTTAAAGATACAATGTTAGAATAGTGCAGGTACAGAGGGCAACCTTCTGCATGGTATTTATCTATCTTGTTTTAAATTTTGAGAAATCATCTGTAGAATTTCATATGAAAATAAAATAGTAAACTGGCTTTTGTTGTAAGTCACAAAACCAAGAAAAAATTACTGGTTCTTTTTTCCTCTCAAATAGATCTTGTGGGTATAGAGGAAGCACAACTAGAACTGTCATTCCTTTCTTTCTCTGGGTGTTGTTTCTGTTGCTTCCTTTGATCCTTGTTTTTTGTTTTGCTTTGTGTTTTTTGTTTTGCATATGTTATTAAATGCATGCTGTGCTAGACAGTAGAATCAGTTTTTAGGGGAGAGAGAGTGTGTATGTGTGTGAGAGATGGCGAGAAAGTAAAGCTTCTGTCAGTCTTCTGTGGAGTGTTTTTTCCTTTCCTCCTGACTAGATTTTTTTCTCCCCACACAAGCTTTGTTCTTTGAGGATATATCAGTGTAGATCACTGGAAGTGCACATGCATCTCAAACACACACACTCAGAAGCTTTCCTACTTCTCCCAAGGTCACAGTCACACCATGCACTTCTTTGGGTTCTGACATGCCAATATAGGGACTGGAGAATTGTGAACTTCCTGCAGTTTTTTTCCGTGTTTTAATACCAGGGTAGAAGCTGTTCTGCAGCTGACCTGCTGTAGTATTTCAAACCTACTCTGTGATGGAACAGTCTAGCTCAGTGACAGATTTTAACTTTTTATGGGGTATGCTGAAATGTGAAGAACTGCAAGAGGAACTCACTGGTAGAACAGAATAAATTTTCCTAGTTATTAGAAATGGCAGGTCTAAAGCCTTTGAAAGTTAAACCCTGGCAACAGTTTGATTTTATTATAGATGGACATAATGGAAACTACTTTGTCCTACAATGGGGATACACCATAAGGAATATTCTGTTTGTTTCTCCTTTTCCTTCCTCTGCCAGAAGTCAGAATTGATGTTGAGCTGAAACTGCTCATCTCTTGAGCAGTCTATGGAGATCACTCTGTTTCATAAACAAACAGCCAGGCATTATGTGCGTTTGCAGGAAGAAAAGATATATAAGAAGGTAGCCATATCATCATCATTGTGGTTTCTGAAGTATGTATAAGTTTCTCTGGCACCTTCACAAGCCAGAGACATGCAGTGGTAAGCACATAGTGACAACACAGCATCTGTCCAAAAAGTAAAACTCCAAATACTGGAACATACCCTTGTCCTTAAATTCAAAGTCTTTTTTTTCCTGAAAGACTGGAATGACATGCTAAAAGAAACCTAATATTGATTGTTATTATATGACTGTCCAGACAATTACCAGTTGAATAGCACTGCAGATACTGGATCCTGTGCTACCACCAGCATTCCCAGAGTACTGGCTTTGCCATATTCTTCCTTACAGAGAATGGTGTTATCATGTGCTGTCTGGGATAAAAATTACTACATCTTTTCTGGAAGACCCTCTGTGCAGGTCAGACACAGGTAGCATGCCAGCTGCCTCTGCCACCTGAAAGATTGTGTTGGCCCTTCATCACCTTTCCAGTGAGGCTATAGCCAGATGAGTTCCCATTACTTAAGATGGATATTGAGCACAGTTCTGAAAAATACACTTTGTGTATTCAGTGTGTTTAATTCTTGATCTACTGCGTTTACATTGCCAGCTGGCAAGGGCATTCAGTTCCTTTTAGTGGACCTGAGATGTATCCTTGTTTTCCTTCTCAAAAGAAAATATCCAAACAGATCAAAAGTCTTCCATACAGAGCTGCCACTTGAGGGTCTGTGTGGAATGGACCATTGATGCACTTATATAAAGGATACCTACAAAAAAAAAAAAAATCCCCCTCCAATTTCATAGTCTGTGGAGGTCAAGAATGTCTGCATTCTTATTCCAGCACTCATCAGCCAGTCTGCTTTCTTTTTAAAAGGCCTGCTATAGGACATGAGTTGAACTTTGGTGTTTTCATATAAATTATATTAATAGCTTCCTAAAGCAGTTGATACCAGAATCTGTATAATAGCATGGTTAAAACCAGGATCCTACACCCATTTCTCCATGTTAAAATGGTGGTTTAGTTGAGTTTGGGTGGGGACACTGACCAACAAGTGCCTACAGGACCTCATCAAGCACAGCTTTCTCTTCATCTTCCTCTCCTTACTCCATGTACAGGCCCTGCTCTTGGCCCATTTCTAAATACTCTTTTCAGCAACACAACTTATTATAAGAAGGGATTTCTGTCACTCTGCTTAATTGGATGGCATAGAAATAATTAATCTAGAACACAGGGAGAGAGGTTTCCACTTAAAAAAAAAAAAAGTCTATTCTGTCATACTGGAGAAGACTGAATGTAGTGCTTCTGTGTGACAGTGGTGCTTGCTTTCATGAAACTGGTTTGGAAGGCTCTTGATTTGCAGTGTGTATACTTTGTTACCTTTTGAATTCTTAGCAAATCTCCTAGATGCATGGTGGGCCAGCTTGTTACTGACACCTCATAGTTGTCTTGAGTGTTCACAAACCATCTGGCAGCACATGTAAATTTAAGAAGAAAAAAATATTCAAGACTATCTGTGCCTAGCAGGTCAGAGGAAGTGCTCTGGAATAGGGAGGAGCTGAATGTACCTGTGGCACTGGCAGATTATTCTGAGTTTACATCTACAAAATATGTTATAGTATTGGGACTTGGTAACTCTGTCCCTCTATGAATTAATCTGTGTGAAAAATAGATGGAAGTTAAATGAAAAGCAGCAGGGACATGTCCATCTACAGTAGGATTCCCAGTGAATGCTCTGTCTTGAAGAACCACAGTTTCCCCAGGGTAAGTAACTGTTATTTCCTTTGCACTCATTTTCTGATGGAGAGGAAAGCATCCTAATGTAGCAAGAAATTGCTTGTCAGCTCAAATGTCTTCTGCAAATGGAGACCATACTGTAATTGTTACAAGCTTGATAAATTCTTATCTTGCTCATTCTGGAAATGCAGCACTCCTTAACATTATACTCAGATCTTGAGCACCTGGGGCAGTCAAGTCTTTTAGGCAGCTTTAGTGTTACCAGATCCAATGTTTTGCCTGAAACTTTCTATTGAGATTCTGAATTTTGTACTTTAGACTACTAGCAAGAACTTTTCACAGAACATATTAAAGAAAAAAAGAAACCAAGTCCAATAAAGTGTTGTTACTGACTTCTGTACTCTTTTTCTGAAAAACTAAAATGCTTTTGGTCAACTAAACTGATACAGAGGATGTATGAAAGCACACAAACAAGGTGGCATTAGCTCTCCTTCCCCTTGAGTGCTTGATTGTAAGCAGAAAGTAAGTTTTTCTGATAAAGTAAGTGGGAGTTAGGTTTTTTTACTGAGCAAAGAATACCCTGTATCTGTTTGTTAGATCTCTGTTACAAAAAAAACCAAAACCAAAAGCAAACAAACAAAATCCTTCTTGCTTGAAAATCAGGCTGACTTCACTCGGATGTACAGTGCATTTACTCATCTGTATTGATAAAGATTAAGCCAGTTTCTTAAAAACAACACAACAGTTTCTGGTGTTGACTTCTTTTGCCTTTCTTGGGTAGCACACCACCTGTGATTCCATGGGTGTTGCTTATACTGGATTCCAGAGGGTTGCAGAGTTTTCCTGTCCCTTCTTTCCAAGACAATAAAGTCTCTCTAGTAACATGTTTTAAAAATTGGTCCTGAAATCACAGTGTTGTAAGTGTAGAGGCACTGAAAGTGTCAGTCCAGGAAATTGCAGTGTCCTGGTATTGGACTCAGACTTTCTCTGAATGTTAGGGCAGTGTTACTCTCTGTGCTTTTCTTGCCTTGAAAAATCAACTGTATTAGGAACTGGAACATGGAATGATTCCCTACAGCACTTTTGGTGGCTTCCTATGTCTGCCTACTGATTCTGACCCATTTGGTGATGTGCATATAAGAAGGGATTGTTTCCTATCCTGAAAGAGATCAGATATTGAACAAATTCATTATGCTCATACCTTGTTTATTCACGGAATCTTGGCATCTAGGTTCTAACTGGAAAACCCAGTCACGTAGTTTCTGCTGTTTTGTCTTTTGATGCTCATGTATGTGAAACATAGATTTAAAGCAGGTTGGTTTTCTAAGTGAGGGCCCAGCTGACAGCAGCCATGTGGGAAGTAAGCAAACAATTGAGAAGGGTCCAAACTCTCCTGTCCAGCTTAAAGCAGAAACCTGGTACCGACTGTTAAAGGAGATGGTTCTGAGAGTAAGTATCAGAGGGTACATCAATAACTGGGGTGAAACCTTAATCAGGAAGGCTGTCAAGGAGCAGGACAATCAGTGTTTCCCCTCTGGATTGAGCTAGGCTGCTGGGTAGGAGGCTCAGTGTCAGGGTGGGAAGTGTGGTGCCCCTTACCTGCCCTCTGTGCTGGAGGAGGATGCATGGAGGGGCAGAATTAAGTGGGATGGATCAAGAGGCTACAAATGGTGCCAAATTTGGGAGCCAGCTTTTTTTTTTCTCGTCCCGCTCTTCTGTTGTATTCCAGGTGTGTTGGTATTCTTTTTTGCAATAACTCATTTGAGTGCCTGAAGGGGTAGCAATGTTGGATATGTCAGAGTTACTAACTCCTTCGTTTCTCTTCCATGCTTTCTCCTCCTGCAAGGAGCGGAAGGTACTTCATCTTCTGCTGTCTTCGCTTCTTAGCACTTTTAAGTTCTTTGTTGATTTCTAGCATTGTGGCAAGTTTGTCTTTTGAATATTTATTTCACCCTTTATTTATATATTAAACTGTAAATGAACTGGTAGTGTATGCTCCAGTACTTGAGGTTGTATCTGCTGTGATGATGTTTTTGATTTATTTTGGGTTTTAGCTAAAAAAATCACAGACCTGACTGATTTCATGCTACTTTTCCTCTTCTTTTGTAGGTTTTCATAGAGCTGAATCACATTAAAAAGTGCAATACTGTGCGAGGAGTCTTTGTCCTGGAGGAATTTGGTAATTACATTATTTTGATATTAGGTCTGTACTCACATGGCAGTAACTCAAATTTCCAGTCTTCAGTTTCAAAGTTGCACTGCAGTTTCAAAGATGGGAGAGAAATGCAGGTTGCATGTTGCCTGACTGAGAGATGGGTGACTTAACATAAAATTTACATGTTTATTTTTACCATTTTAAGACTTGTGACCTAGGTGCCCTGTGTTAATAGACAAAGATGATGTTATGAATCTCCTGAAGCAAACAAATCATAACTTGGATGTGGGTAGGAATTTTCTTTGGTATGTTCCTCTTTCATCTGAGAAACCACATTTGTAAGCAGGATTTGTAGCTGATTATTCTCATACACTGTGCTTTTCTTTCAAAGAATTACTGTTAATTGCCAAGTTTCCTCTTAGCTCTATGTGGAATTTCATTTTTGTTTTAGGGAGTGGATGTTTTGTCAGGTTCTACTTTATTTATCCAGTGGCTTTTGTTTCAGAGCATGAATGTGGTAAAGAGTGGGAAAGCAAAGGTTAAGGAGAATAGAGAATTTGTGCTATTTTGGTTAGTTATTGATATAATTAGTTAGCTATTGATATAATTGATATAATATATTGATAATAATTTATAATAATATATAATATACAATACATACTATATAACATATAGCGTATAATATATAATATGTAATAATAACATATAATGATATTATTATTAATAATAATAATAAAATTGATATAATATATGATATTGATATATTTATATAATCTGCCTCCAGTCAAGTCTGGGGAAAATTCTGGGTCAATAGACATTGTTAGTGTCAGTCACACTATAGTTAAGTAGTGTCTGAAAGCAGTAGGTGACTTCAGGAGAAGTGATCCACATCTTGAAATAGTCCCTGAACCCATATTGGTTTATTCTCCACCCATCTGTGAGACATCTGTCTAGGTCTTAAGTGTATATATGAAACAATTAAAAAGAAGATAAAATTTACAACATTTCCACAGTAGATCAGCATCCATACTTTGGCTGTTAATCAAAATCTAAGTCAGCAGCTCCATTTACCAAGACTCTCACTGTTCTTTGGTGCTGTGAACAGAATCTTCTAGCTGAGGGATTCTCTCCTGCAATATAAAAAGACAGTGAATATGACACTGCTGAAATTAATGTCTTTGTCCACAATAATGTGTTGTCTCTTTTTGGCAACACAAAGTTATAAGGTATTAAAATGGTAAAGCCTTTCTAGGTGTTGTGGTTTTCTTGTTGGTTGCCATCAAATAATCTCCCAGAAGTTTGGGATTTGAATTTGTGGAATTTTTTTTTCCATTTTCTGAACCATATTATTCATGGTTCAAGTTATCAGATCAGTGTATTTAAACCCTGAAAAAAATTCCTAATATGTTCAGAAATAGTCTGCACCTTAGGGTTGTGTATTTGTTTGATACCATGTTTTCACCCTGATGGGCGTGAGAAGTTGTACCAGTTACAGAAATTGCTTCAGGCTGTAAAAGATTATTGATGAGTTTTACAAAAATGAGATTTCAGAAGTCATAAAATTATCTGAAGGGTTTCTTCTTTTCAGGTTTTGCAGTCTTGGAAGTTAAAAGAAATTACTTGGATCAGAAATTATTTTTTGATAATTTTAAGAGGTTTTTAACTCATTTTAATACATTATTATATTGTACAAGAAGGCAGACAGTGTTTGACCTAGTTATTTCCAGTCAACTTGTATTGATGACCCTGTAATACAGTGTTTAGACCCCAACTAATAAGTATAATAACTGTAAGAAAAATAACTTTTTACATTGCCTATTGCAAAAGCTAGAATTGAGACATGGAAAGTATTAAAAGGTAATTTTAAGGAATAACTAAAAATAAACTGGGAATTGGATGCTGCAAGCAAAATCTGAGAAATTAAACTGAAGATTTCCCTCCTCCCAAAATAGAGGTCACAGATAAGAACCAACTTAGATGTACCAAAGAGATGTATAATTTGTCCATCCAGCTAATAAAGAGAAGGAAGAAAAGCAGATGTTGCAGGGGACCTGTCCTTTATTCTTGTGCAGAGATGAGAGACAACCTCAGAGCTGCTAGTTTAGTTGTTACAAAGATAAGATCTGCCAGTCTGCCTTGTTCATGAGACATTAACATGATAAATTATTGTTAGTTAGCTAACAGCACTCAGCAAAAACCTCTGTGGACTTCTTAAGAAAAAAGTTAATTAGCTGTACTAAATATTGTGAACCTTGCAGTCAGATTTGTTATAGTAATGAAGTACTGTTTTCTCTTGGAGAGGCAGAGAGTGGTAAGCATGGATTCCACTTGCATCCAGGCTGATGGGAAATACTTCAATGCAAGTTTTGGTTTTGGTTTTGGTTTTGTCAAGCCTGTGTGCTCCAAGTTTAGTGCTATTGCAGCAGGAAATTAAAGGTCTTGTTTGTGTTAACGTTGGGTTTAGATGGCAGTGTGAAAGTTGGAATTGTGATTTCAGAGCAGGAGACAAGCAGAAGTTCAGGAATTGGTGCCCACAAATGGAAGTGGAGATTTAAGTAAGTGAGGAATTGTAAGGCTCTTCCCTCTGGAATTTGAGTTACTGCTGTGTACTTGTGCTTTACTTTCTTGTGGCCCCTTCACCGCCGCTGCTATGAAAACCTTCTTTCTCCAGCAGGTAAAGTGATGTCCCCTAAACTCATCCTATGCCAGCACCATCTTTTCATTCACAGTAGCAAAGGCTTCAGGATGGTGCTTAATAATTTCCTCCCTTCATCTGCTTACTTCAACATCATCAGGAATAACTTTTCATGTTAGAAGTGTTTCTGCTCATCTCTTAATTTGAGGCTTGGGGTTTTTTGTTTGTGATTTGGTTGATTTTTTTTTTTTTATTTGAGGGGGGTTTTTTGTTTTTGTCTTTTTTTTTTCTTCTTTTTTCTTTATATTCTGCAGCACTAGTGCTTTGACTTCACTGAGAGTAAATCCAAATCTGCTTCTTAACTCAGTCCTCTCAGGAGAATTTTCCCCTCTGGAGGGACTGTGATGGAGGACTTTACAGATGTAAAGACAAGGCAATTTCCTGACTCTAAAGTGGGGAGACAGTACCTTGCCTAGGTCCTCTCTGGTCCCCTCTTTTCCTATTCTCAATTATGATACAGGACTTCACAGCTTCCCTTCTTCCCTCGTGGCACAAGGTCCTTACAGCTTTCCCTTCCTGCTTTTTGAAGAGTATGTGGACAGTTGTATGTTATCCAGTGGGCTGTGAGACTGGCACAGCTGTAAAAGTCCCACCCTATTTGGCTGTGCACCAGCCTCACTCCCACCTTTATCCCGTGGTGACATGGAGGTAATTTGGAACATCTGGTGCCAACTGGGTAAGGTAGCTTGGATGTGCAGCTCCTTATCTCCCCAACTCTAGTTACTGATCTCACCGGAGCAGTGCAGCCTGGGTGTGCACTTTCCCTGTTTCTCCATCCTTAGTCTTACTAAATCCAAGAAAAGAGAGAATTGAAACATGAAGCAAAAACATTACTTTTTACATTCCTATTTTGTACTTTTCACTAGGATTTTTTTCAAGAATGACAGTATTGTGATATATGAGAATTAGTAGGCACTGCTTTATTTTTGGAGTATTTTCTCAAACCCAGTCTGCACTGCCTACTTTTGGCCCCTTAGAGCGTGATCTGTCTCCCTCTCCAGCATTTAGCTGTCTGATCATAGTTGAAAAGATGACATCTGCATGGATAGGTTTGTTGTGGACTTTTTCTTGTTACTCATACAGAGTTCATCTGCCTCTGTTTCTTTTCTTGTCACTAGTACTATGCATAATAAAACATTTACCCTTCCTCTATGGTTTTGGTTTTGCATCATTTCTGTATCGCTGCTTATAAATTTTTTTGTTGTGACACAGAAATTCCATGGCAAATTTCAGCTATTCTGGAATGGAAGTATTCAGAGTTGGTCTTGGTATTCCACCAATCTTAATATTTTAAATTTGCCATTTGTGTGATCTTAGTGTGGTCCTTGTTCTCTCCTGGTTTCCTGTGGTATCTGCTCACAACAATATTTGTAGACCAAGTGTGGGTTGAGGCACAGTTCAGATGCAGTGCACAGTAAAGGGATGGTTACAGCTTGTTTTTTTGTGGATTCCACAGAGAGAACAAAAGGCAAATTTCCTTTAGCTATATTATGACTGTTTCCTTTCTGTTAGGTTGAAGCAGTGCAAGGGAGCAAGATGAAAATTTCTGGATAATAGATTTTTATTTCATCAGTGCCCTAATCCTCTTTATAAATAAAGGTCTTCCAGAGTCAATAATCTTGGTCTTTTAAGAATATGTGTAACTGAAATAAATACTCATTTTGAGGCAACTTGTTCAAAAATAATAAGCATTTTCAGTATGTCAAGTAAACACCATCACACACATCCTAGAAAGGAGAAAGAATGTCCAGAGAAACTCATGAACTGGGAAACAGTCTTCCAGTTCAGAAAACATTCTCCCTCAGTTCCACTATTTTTCTGGATTTCACTAATTTACTACACAATGTCCAGCATTTCTTTCAAAATCTGTTTTTCAGCAGAGAAGGACTCAAACACCTGAAGATAAAATCTTTGGGAACTGCATACTGACACATCACTATGGAATTGTTGGTTTATGTTTTATCATAGTAGACACTGGGTGTATCTTGGTATTAAGCATATTTTGTCATTAATTTTGCCACCTAGCAGGAATAAGTAGTCTCTAAGAACCATGAAATAGCTGCTATGGTTTTCCAAACAGAGGCAGGGAAATATTTTTGTCAAACTGAGGAATTTATTATAACATTATTAGCATTTTGAACATATGTACTATGAATAAAAAAGGATCAGTGCCTAGAAGTGAGGGATAGTGAGGTGCTCTGTACCTGCACCTGCTGTCTGTGTGCATCCCTTCCCTTTCCTATGGGAACATTGTGCTATTTCTTTCCCCTTTTCCTCTCGTTTTTTGAACTTTTTGTTTTGTCTCTTGCCCGTCCGGTTTTAGTTCCTGAAACTAAAGAAGTGGTGAGCCACAAGTACAAGACGCCAATGGTGAGTCAACTGTGGTGCCTTCTGGTAGTTCTTTAGAGGATGTATCTTTACATTTTGATGTGATGAAAAGAAATACCTTGAGATTGCAGGGTTTGCAATGCACTGAAACACCAGCTGCTCTTTTATGGTAGATTTCCTCAAGGGAAGATGACAGAACTTGGTACTCTTTGTTTCTGTGAAACCAGAGGAACTGGCAGGGAGTTCCTAGAGCTGGTGTCTTGTTAAGATGAAGATACAAGGTAGCTGGTCTGGTCTGAACTTGAATAATTAAAGGCTCATGAAAGTGTTAGATTCAAGATAGTGCAGAACACAAAAGCTTAATCCATGGAACAGATGGAAAGGGAGACCAGTTCCTAATAGATAAAATGATTGCTAACTGAGTTTATGCAAAATTCCCATTTCCTCCTGAAAGTGAACAGTAAAATAGAAGAGAACAGTAGATGTAGTGATTCCTGCCATAGGAATCTGTGGCTGCTGTGGTTTAATGTTTTTGTAACATTTTCTGAACAGCAGCAGTCCATGATGACACTTGGTACTTTCACACCTAGTAGCTCAAAGATCAGGTTTATACTCACTTAGGAGGGAGAAACAGAAGCCAGTGATTATCATCAGAACTGTTATCAGTTATTTTATGCCTGAGGTGCAATATATGTTTGGTGATTGCATGGAGGCTCACATGAGAGAGAAGAAGAGAAAAAGAGAAGAGAGAGAGAAGAGAGAGAAAAAGTATCGAAGCAGTTAGAAATGTTTTAGAAAAAAAAATGATTAGAATGTATGTAATTTAAAAAGCAGATAGCTCTATCATAAGAAAAGCCGGATTAAGGAAAGTTAATTGTATTTTACACAAGTGTTTTAGCTTGTACTATAGTACAACAAAACACATTATTATGGTGATCATCTTTGCAAGGATTATAAATGTCAATCTGCAGGACAGGTAGTTTTATGTTCACCAGAATAGCCAGCATTAGGACTAGGAAATATATTGAGTCTTACTGACACTGAGTTGCAGTGCCAGTCACACACACTGAAAGAGGATTTTCACTTAAAACAGAGCTCACTTAATCAAGTAAATGCAATAACTGTAAATCTTCCTAATGCTATGTGAAATCCTCTGCTTTAAGATAGTGACAAAATTGCTTAGTATTCTTCATATGAAGCATGCAGTGTTGGGTTGTGGGTGGGTTTTTAATTTAAAAAAAGAAAAAAACCCCAACCTAAAAACACAAAAGGCAAGCTTGTATTATCCATCAATTCACTAGAGTTGGTTAAAAATTACAAGAATTAGCAGTTCTTATAATTTTGAGCATAAAAAGACAGTTGTGAATAAAGATTCCACTAAGCACAGTGTTGGGTGCTTAGTTCTAATCTTTTTACTTAGCTCTTTCAGCCTCACATTGAAATTTTTTTGTAACTTCATACAGCATCTCCAAAGTCAATACAGAGGATATTTTGTCTAGAACCAGCTGTCAAACTTCTGAGCTTTGAATAATATTCTCAAAAATTGTTAGAATTATACTATAAAGTGATTAATGTTTTTATCCCAAAGGAGCTTTCTTATTTGTTATAAGGCTTTTCTTCTCTACTCATTTCTGTTATAAGGTACCATGGGACACTTTTTCCTGATTTTGCCTGTACCAAGAGTAGTTGCCCCATGAAGGAAAAGATGCAGTGAAGTGCAAATGTGCAGCGGATTTTGTAAACTATTAAATCACCTGAATTTCATGATCTCCTTTTCTAAATCCCTGTAGGCACATGAGATCTGCTACTCCGTGCTGTGTCTCTTCTCTTACGTGGCTGCCATTCGTGGGAAGGAGGCAGAAAACAAAAGCAAACCACCTCGGCCAGTTTCCAGTTGATCATGGTATTGGGACATGCCTGCCCTTTGGCACCTTGATGTGCAGTACTCTTATTTTTACTGCAATTGCTGGAGCTCACTTTACTGTCTTCTATGAGAACTTGATTCATCTGTGGCCCTCCAAGTCTTTCCCCATAGGAAAACCTAAAACTTCACTGCCTCAGTCTCCTTCCAAATTCATTCTTCCTGGAGTTTTTATAGGAACTGTTAAGCAGAGAGCTTTGAGCATCAGCATCCGTCTGTGAGTGGCCTACTGTGGCTGTTCCTTTGGAATTACTTTTGTCTTAAGATGACTGACAGCTTGAGTTTGATTGTTGTTTGGTTTCTAGTGGTACTTGTTACAGATCAATCACTTTACAACTGCAGGCTTCTGCTTTCAGATTTTCCAGTGTAGGCATAGTGGAAGCAGTCTGGTCCTGCATGTTGTTTAGCTGTAATGTTTTCATAGTTTTTTTTTTCTTCTGGGTTGTTTATTTTTACCCACCGAAATGGAATTCTTGTCACATAGCCCTTTGGGTAGAGATGAACAGTTTAGCTACTTTAGTCTTAAAATATCATGTGACAAGTTTGGCTATTAATTTGGTCCATCTATGGGAGGTGACTGCTTCTTAAGTGGGAAGGAAAGTAGAGGGAGAAAGCTTGGAGGCAGCATGTTGTGGAAAACCCCTGACAGCTCATGGATTGTGTGGATTTTAAAATGGGAGTTTGCATTTGTAGATATCCCAGCAATTGAGTGAACAGATGCATAAAAGCACTACCAAAAGCAGTTAATCACAAGGATTAGAAAATCAAGAAGGAAATGTAAAATTTGGAAACAATGGCAGAAGGAGGCCCACGTGTTTTGGGGTTTGTAACTATAGTCTACAGAAAAAATGTCTAGAGCAATCTGTAGAATGTGGTATTATGGTGTCCCCAAATTTTTTTAACTATTGCTTTTTTCCAATCTGTATACCAACCAATCTTGCAAATACTGTGGTTAAGTATAATGAAACTCCCATTGCTAAAACTATCCATCATGTTTCTTATTTTAAGTAGGCAGAATATGAATGTTTTCTTGCATTCAGTTTTTGTTCTTGAATTGTACTGCACTTGTCTGAAAAGCTCCTAGGATGCTGGGAGAAGAGACTGGAGAGAAAATAATGTTACATGTAAAATACCTGGAAAAAAATGCTCTGATGCAAACTGATGTATTGTATGTTTTAACATGGGATTCTGAGTAAATGCACCCAGAAGTAACCCTGATTTGTCTTGGTCAGGGTGTCCATTTTGAATGGAATACACTAGGGTGTAATGGGTGAGGAAATCATGTAAATATTATAGTACCACATCTATTTATAGAAACTGTACAGCTGTCTGAATGTGAAAATAAAATGTCATTCAACCAGCAACTGTTTTCATCCTCCTGCCCTTTTCTGTTGATTAAACTTATTCTGGAGGTTGTATAACTATATACAAAATACATCATAGACATTTATCAAATAATGAAAATGTTAAGACTATAAATGTAAAATCTGTATTTCTTTCCACATAGCAGTTCAAAGTTCTGTCATTACACCCATGTAATTTGTCTTTAAAACAAAACAAAACCTGTCTGAAAAACCCAAATAGGGAAAACAGACACCCCTGAAACACTGGAATTTTTTTCCAAGTATACAAATAAAAGCAAAAAATAAACTATTTTTTTTTATGCTTTCCTACTATAAGGGCAAAACTGAAGCTGGCAAACCTTGAAATTAACCTGTTTTATATTTTTCTTTTTTTTGTCGTCTGAGACTGTGAATTTTCTTAGAGCATTATCTGAATTTTTAGCGATTGTAATATTCTTGGTACTACTGTATTACAAGTACACTTCAGGCTGAAATCATTTTGGTCTACAACAGATGTTCCATCTACTGCAATACTGGGTCCCACTTAGTTAGACCATATTAATTTTTAAATAGTAAATATTATTTTATAAGTATTATTAATAATTATAAGGGTAATATTAGAGCAGCATAATTTACTATTGCCAGTTCCTTTATTTCCCTGCAGAAGCTGTATTTTTGTGACTATATGTTTCTGTGAGTTAAAATCATATATTACATGAAGTACTGTACACTCTAGACTGTTGAGGAATACAGTTCAGAATAAGATGTCTGGTAATAAAAATGGCCCTCTGTCCTTCTTGCCAGAATTTTTTTAAAGAACAGATGTGGCCAAATATTTACAGTGTTTGATGTTCAATGTCAAGGAGGAATTAGTAAACCTCAGGCACTGAGCCTCTGTTCTGGAGGTGAAAGCAACTGATGTGACTTCAAAATTGAAGAAATTTTTGAAATATGCAAAATATTTTGCTTGATGATGGTGATTTGTCAGGTGTTCTGGTAGCTGTGAGAATGTAAAGCATTGATAAGAGATAAAGGCACCATGCCATGCAGTGTTTCCACTACTAAATGCACAGTGCTGTTCTCTGGGTACCAATGTAGAGCTGAAGGTTAAAAATTAGTCCAGAGCTGGACTTAAAATTGGCACAAAAGTGTAAGTCTTCTCAAATTCAGTCTGCCATCCTTTCCACTTCTGTCACAGCTCAGCATTAATAGGTATGTGAATGTCACTGCTGAGCAAAAAAATCATTACAGTGCTCTGCGTGTGTTTTGTCATGCCCCACTTACTTTGATTTGTAGCTAAGAATTCCTTAGCAACAGTAAGAGGCTTCTAAACCTTCCAGAACCAACTGGGAGTCTAACTGAGATTAGTTGATAAGTATTTATACATTGTGAACGGAAGATTGAGAACAAAATTAATAATCCCTCTGTTTCTACCACTAGGAGGAGCCTGTGTCTTAGTTTTTAAGTATTTCAAGATGACAACCTTTTTATTTTAACATTGGTGATATTTTCAAGGCACTTCGACAAATGTGACAATTGATGAACATGCCTTAAAACTGAAGTATTTGCTAATACTGAACAAGCTTCTTTTTCTGGTACAATTCCTTGTTTGTGGAAGTTGGTCTTGAAAATGACCATTTAATGTTCTCTGCAAATGCTGGAGTTTGTGTTCCTGGCAATTTTCAAAGTGGAACCAAGGTTACTCATTTATCTGTCCTCTGCATCACAGATCTCCATTGTGAAATTCCAAAAAAAAAGCTCTTGTTTTGTTTGTGAATGCCATGTCATTTCCTGATACAAGAGGGCCCACTTTTGAAAGGTTAAAGGTTTTAACATAAGTGAGTGTCACACAGTGATACTTACTGTGATATTTATTAAAGATATCTTCAAGGTTTCTTCCAGAGATGTCTGTTGAAGGGATGAGTTAATTACTTTAAGAAAACCATTGTAAAAATTTCCTATATGCTAAATACTAGCTTCAGATAATTTATTCCCTCCTACTTTGACACTTCAAGGACAGCAGAGTTTGTAGGAGGAGAATGTTCATCTGGGCATTTAAAAGCTAAATAGCTACTAATGTAAATAATGAGGAATTTTTGTTCCAGCTATTTGGTTTTCAAAGTGTATGGAAAAATGTGGTTATGATTCTAAGATCCTAAATGTTTTTAGGAACATTTATGTAGCAGTTATGAAGGTATTGCTAGAATCATGCTGCTTATGTCAGAGGAGGTGCCTTTGGTTACCACTGAGTGTTATTAATAAGGAAGCAGTTGCCTAGAATGGGAACAAACCAGTTGCTTGTCCCTAAAGCGTGGACTTCTGTTTCCAGTGAATTCAGAAATAAATGGAAAACTGAAGCTAAACTCCCAGAGAACAATATTTACATCCCAGTTCTCCTTGACTGCCACATAAATGAGAGTCAGAAGACGTTGCCTCTGAGGTGAGCTCTTCTGTGAGAGAAAGGGCTTCTGCTCAACTCTTGACTCCACTGGTCTTTAGCAAGTCCAAGTCCAAGCCAGGTTTGGTGAAAGGGCACTCCTGGTTCCTAAAGAAGAGGGAAATAGGACCAAGGAGGAGAAGCTTTGTGCAAATGACCTTGTCAGACAAAAGGCAGTGCCAAGGAGGCTCTTGCTCCTCTGTAAGTCACAGCTAGAAGCATTTGCTTCTCACAAGGACAAGGCATTTCCAGCCAGCTGAGTGGTATTACTTGGCTTCTGCCAGCAGTAAGGGGTCACGTACAGCCCTATGTGTAACAGTGCCTGGAAGCTGCCTGTGAGCAGCAACTTTCTGCTCCTGCTGCCATTCCCAGTGTGGCTGTTGCACTAAAATAGTAGAAATGTGGTGATGCTTGAAACAGTATGTATGGGGACTCTTTTTTTCCAGCACTGTATCTGGAGGTTTAAAACTTTGGTGTTGCTGACAGATGGAGTTTGAATGCAGTTGAGTACAAACCAAGCTTCAGAGAGGACCTCTTTCAGACATTCTGTGCTCAGCTGTGAAAAAAATCAGTTCAATATTTACACCAAGGTTAGTAAAATCCTAATTTAATGTTTAAATGTGCTTAATATAGCAAGTTACAAGGTAATTTTCTGTATACTTGTGTGCGATGTTTTGGAACTTCTGCAGCGTAGTAGTTCAAGAATTGATTAACTTTGTTTTAAAGCATCAGTCCAAAGAACCATATATACAACAGGCAAGGGCAAACAGCCCTGCTTCTACTGGCAACAGTTACTATAGTGACAAACGTGGTTTAAGGACCTACATAGAAATAGAAATCCCCTCTCCCAAAATAGCTGTACATAAAAAGGAACAAGTGGTGGCATGAAAACCACCAATAAAACTCTAAACAATTGCTTCCTTCAAGTATATGAAAATCAGTTCTGTATTTCCATTCCTTCTGCTCTTTTTTGCCTCTTCAGTTTCTCTTATTAATTCCAGTGAGTGCCAGACTATCCACAGTGGTCTGGGTAACAAAGTGCTCTCTTCCTTCCTTTTTACCTGTCTCCCTGCTTGGAATTCTCTGTGTTTTTTCAGTTTCTTAGCCTATGCTCCCTTCTGCCAGTAAGGCTCAGTTCTGCACCTCAGTTTCTCATCAGATGTCTCCATCTGTTTCCCTTAGTGTTTTTCCTTGTTCTTCCTGCCTCTTGACCACCATCATCTTTCAACTTCTTTGCATGAACAGTTCAGGTTTGTGCTCTTCCCTCTTCTCCTGTTCAACTACTCTGCCCCTTTCCAGCTTCCAGTCATTATCATCTTCATTTCTCCTGTTCTGAGCAAACTCTCTGCTGCCGCCTTTCATCCCTCAGCCTCATTCCACTCTTACTCCCTCTACATTTCAATGAAATTATTTTTGTGCAGTGCTGAAGAGTGCTACAGAAAAGATTTCCAGTCTTACTTCTGCTGTTATGGGGTAACTCCCAGCAGTTCTTCCCCACACCCCTTGTTAGAAATGGTATTAAAAAGAAATGTGTCTAAAGCAGACTTGTAACCTAACAAATTGTCTGTAGTAAACAAAAACGCATAAAAGGAAATATTCTGCTTTGTAAAAATGTAGTTGTTAGCCCCCTTTGTACCAGTGAGGAAGAACAAGTCCTGTTACCAGGTATAAATTTTTAGGGCTTCCCAATGATCAAAATCCTTCTGTACTTGGGTTTTTTTTAGGCATCATACAGATGACCTACAAAGCACAAGAAAGGCTTGGATTTTCAGCAATTTTTAGCAATTTTTTTTTTTGGGTTTGGTGTGTGAAAACCAGCAGTAAACAACCCGACTGCATTCAAGGGTTGTATTAGCAGTTAGTTCTTGTGATCATATTTCCTGGAATAGATCTGGATTACTGGGGCAATTATTAGCCTTATGACAGATACCAAGCAAATGCAACCTTACTGAAGGTTGTTACTTCCATCCACATCCTGGGTTCATATATTTCGGTCCCACAGTTTATACTTCCAAGCAAAACAGTAAAAACTATGCATGATATTATTTATGTTTGTTAAATGAACCATAAATATATAAAATCACGTTCAGATTATTATCCATGGTGAAGAGAAGGGGCACATTTGTAACTTATTTTTCTTACCTCATATAAAATTTCCTTGCATTTCCATATCCACTGATGTTTTATTTATATTACATTAGTAAATTTTTTGGATTATTTGTGTTCTGTAAAGCTATCCTAATACAGAATTATGACTGAAATGTTTCTCTAGGCATGACAGTTATCTGTGGTTTAAGGGCTGCTTATTATCAATGTTTCTGTCTGGCACAGAAAGCAGATGCCAGGCTATTTTTTCCATATTAGGAGCTGATAGAAGAAGCCCTTCTTATCTTATTTTATTCTCTCACCAGTTCAACTTGTTTTAAGATGTGCTTATTCAGACTGCTGTGTGTACCCTGCTCAAAGACAAGTAAAGGGTATCTCACTGACAGCTTTTGTTTCCCTAAAATAGAGATCTGTGGTTGGGAAGCACTTGAAAGGTATCAGTGGGGCTATTTTTAAT
This sequence comes from Heliangelus exortis, assembly GCF_036169615.1. Classification (NCBI taxonomy): domain Eukaryota; kingdom Metazoa; phylum Chordata; class Aves; order Apodiformes; family Trochilidae; genus Heliangelus; species Heliangelus exortis. The sequence continues at coordinate 39,744,171 of NC_092426.1, forward strand.
CTTAGCAGACTGTTTTTACAAAAGTCATCTGTAAGGAGACAGGAATGGCTTGTGTTTGTAAACCTGCTCCAAGACAGTATTTTAGTGACAAACCTCTCCCCTAAGTGTGTATAATGGTTTTATTCCAAAGTGATTATCTGATAAATGCAACATAAATGACTTATCTGATTTCCAGAAATGTCTTTTCCCTTGCTGCTGTCATTTGAATGGCCACTGTATGATTAAATAAAGGAAAAAATGCTATCTACTAGTATTTTCTTACTCATTCTACTCAATTGTAGCTGTCCCTTGGAACAGGCAGCATAATAATCCTGTCTTAGAAGGACTGAAACCTGCAGGTGGTGTGTGCTGGAGCTCTCATATATATATGTCTTGCTTACTGAAAAACTCTCTTACAGTAAAAACTGAAAAGCTCTGTTACCTCTTTACCTCCCACTAAAATTTTCAACTCATAGAATTTGGTTTTTAAGTATATTTTATATAAGTTTAAATCTGAAAAACTCAATAGATCTAAGTTGCCTCTTGTAGAAGGAATAGGAAAGTAGATTCATCACAGGTGAAGCATTTTGTGCCATTTTAATAATTTTGTTGAAGTAATTTAAGCTTAATCCATTTAATCTGCATTTTGCCCCACTGTGCCACTAAAGTATTGTAACTCCAGCAGCAAAGCCAGGACACAGATCCTCAACTTGTGCTCAAGCCAGGTCATGCACTGACTGAAGCCATCATCCAAACTGAGATAATGCAGCAAGGGCAACGTGTGGAGTTTACAAGCTCCACCAAACGCAGTCACTGTCGTTACTTCAGGGTGCGAGAAGAAGCGAGAAGTCTTACTCGCTTCTTTACTTCCAGCTGATCTACTTCTCATTTGCTAAGGGGCAGAATTAATGATCTCCGCGGGGGACCATCAGCTAATTCACCCACAGCCAGCTGTCTGCTTTACCTCCCTGTTCTCTCCTCACCCTACAGTTCGATGCGGTTCTCCTTTACCTCCCTCCTCTTTATTCACACCACAGTTCCATGGGGTTCCCCTGTACCTCTGTGCTTACCCCACAGTTCGATGGGGTTCTCCTTTACCGCTCTCCTCACCCCACAGTTCGATGCGGTTCTCCTTTACCACTCTCCTCACCCCACAGTTCCATGGGGTTCTCCTTTACCTCCCTGACCTCTCTTCACCCCACAGTTCGATGCGGTTCTCCTGTATCTCTCTGCTCACCCCACAGTTCCATGGGGTTCTCCTTTACCTCCCTCCTCACCCCACACTTCGATGCGGTTCCCTCAGGTTCCCCTCAGGCCCTTCCCGCCGCTCAGGGGGCGGTGCCGCGGCGCGAGACAGCCGTTAGCCGCGCCTCAACCGCCACTGCGCAGCCCGCGTGCCGTCGGGCGGGAAGCGGTGCGAAGCGACAGCCGCCATCGTCGTCGCTCCGTACCTCAGGGTCCGGTCCCGGCCGTGACGGGATCGCGCTGTTACACAGCCACCGGGGCGTCCCTGAGCCCCGGCGAGGTTTAAACCAGGTAGCCCCGAGAAGAAAGAGGAGGAGGAGGCTGCCGCCTCACGGGGTGCTATGCTGGTAGTGCTATGGTGTGCCAGTCAGCTCCCACCTGTGGCCCCTCGAGGGAGATAGATTTTAAGTGCTCCTCAGATCCTGCTACAGCTGCTACCCCTTCAGGTATTTATTTAGGTATTGTGCATATGTTTATTTAGGTGTTTTCCAGGTGTTTATTTAGGTATGGTTCAGGTATTTATGTAGGTGTGTACATTGAACTAGCAGCAAGCAGGTGAGTTTGTAGGTTTTAAATTAAAATTATGGTAGAATCAAGGGTTAAAATCAACTTCACATCCAACTTGATAGAAATAATAGGCCTGAAGAGGTTATGTTTGCCTAAGTTACATGTATGGATTTTCACTTGAAAGGATCTTTTACTTGAGCAATAACAGTTTTGTTTTCCCTTAGGAAAACTGCTGGAAGGACTTTATTAGGGATGTTGCTTTTGATAGTTGTCAGCTGTGAAAGGATCTTAATATGCGAAAAGAGAATGCTAGATGAGAATTTTTTTTAACTTTATGGCCTATGTGATGGGGATGGGGAAAAATTGTGAGAGAACTTGTTTGTTGCCAGATAAATTCAGGAGAAACTGCTCAGTTTATATAGTTTTAATCAGATCTGGATTGAAGTAATTTAGTTACTACCAGCATGGATCATGAAACACAGCATGGAAGTCTACTCTCATTTTGAGTCACCTTTCTGATAATAGAATATATTTGGTATAGCACCTATCTCTCCTTAGAGGAAAGTGTCTTTTGTGATATAAGATGTAGCAGTTTGGTCTCTGTTTTTCAACAGACATTGTCCCACAGATGCAGGGGTGATCTTTTCAGTCTACTGTGTTCTGGTCATACATTCTTTATAATACAGAGCATCTCTGTGTGGCATATGTGTTATTTTTAAAATAATAGCATTGCTTAGAAAACGAAAGTACAAAACAATGGAAACTTATTTTCCATATTTTTTATTTGTTAAATAATAACAATGTGCAACAGACAAGTGTTAACCTTGGATAAGTTGGCTTTGGTTTTAGAGGAGTAGTGCCCTTTGTTCTGATATAATAATCCATATTCTGATATAATACACATCTCATTATCATCAGTGTTTTTATTATGAAGACATAGTTCTGTGTTCAGTACAACTACCATGCTGTGTCAGACACACTTTCCCATCTCAACTGGCTTGTTAGAGGAGGGGGAGCAGTATTATTTCAGTTCCTTTGTGTTGATTCTTCTAAAAGGATTCTTCCTGGATTAATTTAGCTACCCACCTACTCTCATAGTGTAATTATGAAAAAGTACTTTCCAGAGAGAAAAACTACTAACAACTACTGCAGGTCTGAAAAAAACCCACCCCAACTACTCTTCCAACTAATAGGTGAGAAGCCAGAAATGCTATTGTGTCATTTGATTAGACAAAATTATCTGCAAAAGTACATACATTCCCTTCATAGACTTTCAAAAGCCTTCAGTAATATTTGATGGCAGTAAACTTACTGCAGTTATCACAAGCTTTTTTTCTTTTGAAATTTTTTACTTGTGCAAATCATCTTTCACTGCTTCATTTGATGTGCAAAATTGTGTCTGTAGTATGATGTCTATGATTGATTGCAGAAACATCTCATAACTGGAATTCCGTGTTGATGTCTTTTTAAAAGCTAGAAAACCAGTAGGGAATAATTATTAAAGTAACTGTTTTCTCTATAAATCAGAACAGTTCTGATTAGAGAGCTTAGCCAGAGCTTCCCAAATGGTGTGTTTCAGATGGATTCTGCAAAGATGTGCTCCAGAGAGGGGAAGTGGGGGGATTTCAAGCCCTGACAGTAAAAGCAGGAGGAATTAAAGCTACTTTCTATTGGGCTGAGGTCAGTATAATGAAAGGTGATTAAGTATTACAAATAATTAATCAGTACCTAATTATTATGAGCTAATGGATAATATCAGAATTCTGAGAAGATCAAGTGGAGAAAATGGTAGAAGTGGGGAATTTTTGTTCATTTCAGACATAAGGAATGGACTGGGTATGCAGGCAGTTGCAACCTTTGTGTTTTCAGATATCTTATGTATGCAATGGGAGGAAAGTTGTGTCTTGATTTCCCTAAATTTCTTCACATGGAGATGGGGCCAGTGTAACAAAAACAGATGTATGGAAAAAGGAAATGTTGCCTGAAAATGTGCTGAGTAAGTAGGACACTACAAAACACTGCCACCTCCTAGTATGCATATATTAAGTTAATTTTAAGATGAATGGGACTCTTCAGTGTAACTGAAATTATCCTTCATTAATTTCTTCTGTTTTCTTCTTTTCAAGTTCCATTTCAATGCTGAGACAGAGAATGGGGAGAAGGATTTGTTGTCAAATACATTATCTTATTATTATATTTCATTTTTGAAAGTCAAAAAGGTACTTCTATATGCATTGCAGTTACAACTCTACTTGGTTAAAGTAGTGCACATAGATTACTGCTGCTAGTTAGCTCCATGTTAATAAAGAACAGTCTCCTAGAGGGAGTTTTTTTAGTGAGTTAAGAAAAAACGACAAAATATTTTGTTGTTACAGATTTTTACACTGGCATGTGGTATTAAAGGTTGAGACCCATGAAATTCTGACTTCAAAATAAACCAAATAAATTACCTTGCAGGAGTGTGTTCTTAGTGTGATTATTGAAATAACAAACAGAAATCAAAACAAGTAAACACACACCCCAGCCAACATTGCAAAGATTCTCAAAATTCTCTAACATTAATATCTAACACCTGCTTAATCTTTTATCTAAACAACCAGCCATTGCTCCTTTATCCAGCTGAATTTTTTTGATTCATACCTTGACTTGCAGATGGATTGAGATTCAGAGTTTTACTGAGATGCTGGAGAATGAGAAAAAAAAAAAGGTATTATACGATATTAAAGGATACTAATTTTAAATTCAGAATTGATGCTGAAGGTGAAATATGGAAGCTTTAGAGTAGTTGCTTTCCTCTGATGATTTCAAGGAGATTTAGTGTTCCTAAAGCAAGCTTCAGAAAATGATAATGTTAATCTTTGAACCATGTCAATACTGTTCCCTGCAGCACTGAACAGGAATACTTGAGTTAGCCAGGACTAAAAGTAGCATGTCTTAATAAGCTGCTGCACGGATCAGCGAGATGTTACAGCTTAGGCTTTCATCATCGTGCTCAGGCAGCTCAGTTGCTTGCCACCAAGATCCCAGTGGGGATATCAGAGCCCAGCACTGCAGGCTGTGCTGCCCACACGTTCCTGACTTAGCATTGAGTCAAAAATGTTGAGCTCTGTGCTGGGAGGAAATGCATCCAAGCTTGCCTTGCAGATCACTATTCCCATAAACAGCTGTTTTGCATGTTGCTTTCATAGCTTTTTCTTGTTTTGGTCGGTATTTAAAGTGGCACTATATAAGTTCAGATTGACAAATAGATACATTAGTATCAGCTTTACCAAAAATATTTAGCTAAGATTTCTTAGTGTGTTATAAACATGTCATGAACTTCTTACTGTCCCTTTTGGCAAGCCAAATAAATTATCAGTGCCTGAAAAATGTTTGTGATGTAACATGCACACTACCTTTTGCATATGCTTTAATTTGGAACTTAATTTTAAAATTAAGTTCAACGGGGTGCTGTGACACAATAATATTAACAATAATATATTGTTATATACAATAAACAATAATATTACAAAGGCTTGACCAGATGATCCTTGAGGTCCCCTTCAACCTGACATTCTATGATTTAGTTTAAAGCTTTAAATTACATAGTATAACATGAAGAATACTAAAAGTATTCACAATGCAGTGTTTGTAGATAGTCCTCTATTCCAGCACTAAGTATCTTCTCTAGAAATATTGTCAGAAGCATAAGAATTGTTCACTTTCAGACCTGATTTACCTAATTCTGTAGCCACAGTGTAGAATGAAAACTACATCCTTGCTGGTGCATGTAATTAACGAACTTTTTATGTATCATCAAAGAAGTCGGGGTTAGATAAAGGGCAATTACACCTCTTTAAAGATTTTATTCATTAGGTATCTATTACTCTTTCTTCATTGCAGTATTAGTGTTATCCATAAGATTTGTTTGATTACCTCTGACATCCAGTCTGCACTCTATTTCAGCTTCCCCACACTCATTAACAGCTTTACAGGTGTAACAGCCACCATCAAATGGGGTGGGTTTCCGGATCTCCAGGGTCAACACCCCCTGTTTACTGAACATACGGTATTTTGCATCCCCAGAGAGATCCATTTTGTTTTTGTACCAGAATATCTTTGGCTGGAGAACACAAAAGAAGAATATTAAAATAGAAGGTAGTAAATTGACGTCTTGTGACTGGTCTTACAGCTTTGATTTAGCCAGCAAAGGTTTATGCTTTATGAGGGATATATATTACACAGCAGTGTTAATAATTTTTCAAGGAACCTTCTCATTCAGCACAAACTCACTAAACTAATAATTCAAATGTTCAGTATTAAATGTACAAATAGCATGTAGAGAATGTAGGTCTGTACCCCATTTTATTGCAGTTTTAAAAAAATCTTACAAACCAGCTACAAATTAATTCTGTTAGGAGTTATTTAATGGTGCTCATTAAAATACATTTGAATGTTTCAAGTTATCTTACAGAAGGGGAACTAAACTGCACAGTTTTTCAAAGTCAGAATTCTGTAAATGTTGGCTGGCCAGCTTGGGATGACAACGTTTGTGCTGGGAATGGGTTTTCAAACCATTTAGCAAATCTTTAGCACCAAGAAAATTAGAAATACAGTTCCTGTTGGCTTCAGCTGATCTCTGAAGTGGTTGGATATGTAACAATTCAAGACATTGTTTCTGGTAACTGAAAATATGACTTTAATTTTTATAGATGAAATTTTAGAGAGAAAAAAAGAAAAGAAAGCAAGCTGAATTTGTTTATTTCAAGCTCATTAGTATATATAGTGAAGAAACAGACTTTAAAGAGTGTGTTCGTTTGCTTTACTTTCAGAATTAACATGTTTCTTCAGAAGCACTGTGTTGTTTGATAGAGTGCATGAAAAGCTTCTGCATCTCGTGTCTATAATGCAATTCAGAGCATCTCCATTGCCATGCTTAATTTGTTTAAAGATATCAGCCAGATTTTCTCCTGCCTCAAAGCTTTTTGCTTCTTTTCCCATAGCCTCTTTATTTTTCTGGGCATATGTCTTTTACTTCAGCACTGCTACCAGGACATGAATAGTGTCTGTCCTTGAAGTGGTAACTTTTTTGTGCTGTACCAGTCATATCTGAGGTATCTGGTAATCTACAGTTATTTGAAATTTGGAAGCTCTAACAACATAAGCTCCTCTCTGTAAAAAAGAGCCATTGCAGAGTTTTCCAGTAGGTATAGAAACATTTTGTCGAGGTTGATTTGGGCAATGCAAGTACAGAAATCTGGAAATATCTGGAAATCTGCTTTAAGAGTGTTAGGTGTGCTGAAGGATGAGGCTAGTGTGGAGGGAAGAGCTGGCTTGCTCACATACAAAAGCCTGCAACTGCTGTTTTTAACACCTGTAAAGTATGGTGCTGTTCTTAGAATCTTCTTAAAACCCTGGAAACTAAATGAAGTGGATACAGATTCACAGAGAGAGTTAAGCAAGAGGGAATATAATTACTAGCACTGTCACTTCATGATGGATGGAAACTGAGGCACCTACTGTTATAGTTCTTTTGCAGCTATTTGTGAGGATATGCTTCCTTTTTATTTTTTAGTTTCGTCTGGAGTTCATCCAATGCAGCAAATTATTGAATTAAGGCTACATTTTTTTTTTCAATTTGTTTAAACTTTGAGAATATAACTTACATGTTTTGTTGTGTAGCAATCAGGTGCAGGCATGAGGAAAGGAGAGGAGCCAGAGGGCAAGGGGGAGAGGGTACTGCATGTCTTGTGATTGTTCTTGTTTAAATTTATGACAGGATTATGTCATTGTGGTAAATTCCTGCACTGCACACAAAAAGCCTATTTCCCTTTTTTGAGAAACCTCATTTTAGCTCCTAGCTGATACAGTTTTTACTGCTTGTTTCTGCTAACAAAAAAATACATCATTCTGTACTTTTTAAAGAGGCTTAACAAATACATTTAGACTGAGAAAATATTCCTGTGAGATTAAAAAAGAAAAGCCACAAATCTTCACCCATGACAGCAAGTCTTATTCTAGTTAACTTTGCAAAATAGTTTGTCTCTCACAAAGTTCTGTGGGTGTATTGACAGAACAGAAGAATGGGTGTTCCTATATAATATTTAGATTAATGGATCAGTATATTACATTATCTGTTGTTTTCTTGAAAGACTGAAGAGAACAAAGTATACATTGTGAGAATATACTATTTCTTCTGTTTACCTTCTTCAGAGAGTAGATTTTATGTACAGGTGGTACATTTCCATTGGCATGGTGGTACCATAAGCTATGAGTCTCCTTTCCTCTGTTTCCTTTCCTGTATTGCCCCATTGGTTCTGTGCACAATCACACAGATCCTTGCACCATGCTGCTGGTTAAGCATCAGTTATAGGAGATATTTGGGTGACCTTTCCTTTTTTCTTAATATGTTGCTCTCCTGCCACACTTGAACCAGCACAAATCCTAAGGCTGCATTTTGGCTTGTTGGAACAGAATCAAAGACTGGAGTAATCTGTACCTTGGGGATTCCTCTGACAGCACAGCTGAGTGTGGTGTTGTAGCCTGCAATCACGGAACGATTTACTAAAGGATGAGTGAACTTAGGAGGTTCAGAGAAGTCATGTTCTTTGTAACTGGGTGGCTTGTAAGTGGTGCCTGCAATTCAAAGAAACAAAATATTCAGAACTGTCATTGACTTGTGTGCAATCTAATTGTCAGTTTGCTTGTGTGATTTAGAGAACCTTCAAAGCTATGATATTTATCATATAACAAATATTGAAAATCTCTTCACTCTAAAACACACCTTATGTTTAATGCCTTAGTTAAAGTAGAAGCCCTGGAAATCATGAGTTTTCAGCTTCTGTTAAAAATATGAAAGCCACAAGTCTGTGGGGGAAGTCCTCACCACACGCATCTTGAACTTTTAACCCCAGCATGTAAATATACACTTCTCTCCCCAGTTGTATTATTTTCTTAAGATAATATAGTTTAGGAACACTGTATGACTAAATATTTTTGAACAGATGTTTTTGTTAGTACAAGAGGTCTGTCTAGATAAAGACTCTTAAATACTATTTAAGTGCTAGTTACTAGCCAGTTCATAATTAAAAATATTTCTAATGGTGCATTTAGTAATCCCGTATTTTTCATTTACCAGTGTGTTACTTCTGGTACTCAGTGGCTTTTGTGATCTTTGTTTTGAAGAATGTTACCTGTTTTTTGGATATAGGCAGGATTTTTGGTTGTTGCAGCAGCTTCACTCAGTCCACACACATTTTCACTGAAGACTCGAAAAAAATACTCATTTCCCATAATCAGGTCTGATACTACACAGTTGGTGCGACGATAGCGGTCAAAAACAGTGTACCACTCCTGTAACAAGACTACTGTTTAGAAAGATGCTGTAACAGGTCAGACATGGGGCTAGTTTTGCTATGAAGAGATCCTTCTTGCTACAAAGAAAAGACAGGTGACAGGTATTTAACACTAAACTGTGAAATAAGTAGTATTTTGCTTCCTGTGAAGGTCATCTGACCTATTTTATTTTCTGCCTGGTTTGATAGATGTGTGAATAGTTGCATTTTGAGAAGACGAACCAGAACAAAACAACAAAACCCACAAAACAGACTCTTTATGTTTTACTCCTACTCATATCTGATAAAGTATATGTCCTCAGAACATAACTGCTTGATAGGGAAAAAGAGAAAAACTGGCACACGTACCTTGCCCCGTGTATACCCTACTATCTATGCCCAGCATCTGAGTTCAAGTCTGACTCTGCCTCAACTTCAGTCTTTTCCTGCATTTATGAAAAAATGATCCCACCTTCTAAGTAGAGCTATCTGTCCAGTAATCATCAGAAATGGGACAGGCTAGGTCTCTATTTTGACATTTTCTACTGGGCATCTTATACAGTTGTATACATAGCCCTTTGGTTATTTTCAGACTCTCTTCTTCAGTGTTTAACTCCCTCTGATATGTAATAGGGCACCTTGGACATAGGACTGAGAGTCACAAACGCAGCTGTGTTCCTCAGGTTTCTGTGTTCCCAGAGCAAATAGCTCAAACTCCATACAAAGTCCCTGACTCAGTGCAATGTCTTACCATTGTCTTTTTGTCAGCTTTCTGGACTGTGTAGCCCAAGATCTGTGCGTTGCCATCATCTTCTGGAGGTGTCCACTCCAGGGCTGCATTAAATCCCCAGACATCTACAAGCTTTATACTCTGAGGAGGACCAGGCTTGTCTGCAGAGGATACATGAAAAAAAACATAGCTTTTGCCTCTGGATCTGAGCTTTGTCATTTTCTCCCATGCAGCAAAAAAATAGAACTTAATTGCAATCTATAATTGTACCATAGCAGTACACTTGATTTATGTGAAGTAGGAACTGAACAAGAAAGTTGGGAAATTTTCAAACACTCTTTTAATACCCTTCTGGGAGGCCTGAAACCTACTGAGAAATAGCCAACATGGGAGAATTAGCAATATAGGAACCAGAAAAACTACTTAAAATGGAATATGAAGTTTGTGAGGCTTGGATGGGTGTGATTAACTCTTTTACTAGAGGTGTAGTATTTGCTTGGTCACCTCGATGCAGTTTCTCAGCTGTGTAGATCCACTGACAGTAATCTAAACAGGGCAACTGTATATATTTGAGTCAGCTAAGGAGGGCCATCTGTTTGCCAATACAGATGTATTATTTTTCTTCAGTATATCAATCTGCTAACTACAATTAATTGGCATTCTCAGGGCATAGCACCACTGAACCACACAGATGGGAGCAAACACTTATCTGCAAAAAAACAGAAATTGGAAAGTACTTAGCTAATTTACTACCTCAACGCTGAATAATAAATTAGGCTTTCTAGACTTCCAGATGACAAAAAAAGAGGCAAACAAAAAATGGAAATCTATTATAGCCTAAAAGAATAATCATCCTTTTTTTTTTTTCCTCTTCAGGATAAACCAAGACCCAAAAAAAGTAAGATTCTCTGCTTGTTAGTTTGGCCACTAGTGACATTTCTCTAATAACTAGAAAAAGAACAAACTCTCAAAGAGGTACTGAAGACTGCATCCATTTTAGAATACTTGGATACATATCTGTATAAGAATATATATGCTCAATTAAAATAATGTTCTATTTTTCTTCTTTTAAGGATAATTCCAATTTATACCAATGTTGTTTAGTCAAATACTGGATACTTTGAATTACATTTATGAAGTATTATTCCTGTCTGGTTTAATTTGAAGATGGTGCTACCCCTTTGTGATTTGTTAAATTGTTGCTTACAGGACGTTATCATTAGGCCTAGCTAGGTGGTCTGTGAGTTAGAGAAGGATAGTTAGGGATCTTGGAGATAGTTGAATGGAAACTGTTTCCTTTTTTTGTAACTAAATTGGAAAATGAATGAAATAGCAAGAATCTGATGGACATGAGTTGGAGATGAGCAAAGCACAAGGGAATGTAATTATAGATTGCTTGTAATTGAGTTCCTTAAAAGAGGATATGCAAACCAGTAAATAGAAAAAAAAATTACTATTAGGAGAACTGTCCCTTTTTTATGGCAAAGCATAATGTAGTAATTCTCTCCACTGGCATACTTTGGAATCAAAGACTGCTTTATAATTAACCTTTTTTTCCTCCTTCAATGTGCTAATCACTGGAATGTGACTTAAGGCTATAAAATCTTGATTTGAATGTAAAAGTTGAAGAAATGGTAATAAATGTTCTCTCTGATACAGAACTGTGTGGATATAAAACGAGGTTATCAGGAGAGAGACTCAAACCAAACCAAATACATAGTTATACATGCACATAAACTGAAATTCCTTACAAAAGAATATCTGCATTCTGAAACTAGATCTAGACATTAAAAATTATTGGATCAAATCATGTAGGGAAAAAAAATCCCTCAAGAACTATGGGACATACAAATAATCTCTCCCATGATTGTGTTTTGTTTGATATACTTAATTTTGATTGTTACCAGGTTCTTACCTACGATTTGTATTGTTATTGCAACTTTATCAGTCATGTTTTCTATCTGAAGAGTGATTTCATATTCTCCTGAGTGATGAAGTTCTGCCTTTCTGATGAAAAGGATTGTGTCCGTGTTGCTGTTCCTAATTCCCACATCTTTGGAGTCCAGAGTTTGACCATTTTTCATCCAAGTGATTTTGGGTCTTGGTTTACCCTGAAGAGGAAAAAAAAAGGATGGTTATTCTTTTAGACTATAATAGATTTCCATTTTTTGTTTGCCTCTTTTTTTGTCATCTGGAAGTCTAGAAAGCCTAATTTATTATTCAGCGTTGAGGTAGTAAATTAGCTAAGTACTTTCCAATTTCTGTTTTTTTGCAGATAAGTGTTTGCTCCCATCTGTGTGGTTCAGTGGTGCTATGCCCTGAGAATGCCAATTAATTGTAGTTAGCAGATTGATATACTGAAGGAAAATCCAGAAGAAAGACACTTTCTGATACTCTTTGCTAGGCATCTAGAAGCCAGCAGCAGATCTGGCTCAGTCTGATTATTCTCAAGTGACAGAAGTCTTTAACATGTGAGGAATTTGTTAGCTTTTTCCCCACCTCTTCTCCCTTTTTTAAAATGCTTGATTTTACCAGGTATATTTAATATACCATGTATTCTAAAATACCAGGTATTTTAAAGGTTTTAAAAAATCTTATATAGTAAGTTTCACTCCCCAAGACTTCAAGATTATAATTTTTTCTGCAGTGCAAAAATTATTTTTGTGCCTGTTAAGCTAAGCCGTCAGTGTTGCTACCCCTGTGGAAGATGATGTGATATCTGTAAGATATCTGTGGTTTATGTCCCTGCTGCTCAGACATTTCCAGCAAAAGTTGCAGGTAATATTTACTTCTTCAAAAGTTGATTGAGTGCTACTTCCACAGTACACTTCCAAACCAGGAATCCCAAGAAAACAGAAAAGCACCATATTGTATTTAATCACAACCTATCAAAAATAGCTTGGTGGGTTTTTTTTTTTAAGTTTCTACCAGATAAAGCTGGTGAAACAGAGCAGCACAAGGTGAGGTGAAGGCAGAAGTAGCTCCTGAAAGAGGGGAGGGAAAGCTTAGCCTGCTCTGCAACTGAAGCCTAAAACACTGAAATTAAGACACATATTGCCCTCCATGTCTGGTAAACAGCAGAGAAAGCACCTCTGGAAAGGTTCTCAGTTCACAGGGTGTCTGGAACATATTTTGAATATGGAAGACTGTGTCTTTTTCCTTAGGCTACAGAGGGAGATAGGATACATAGACAGTGTAGGTGCCAAAAGGTAGGCAGAATAAAAATTATTCTCTGTGTTTTGTTGCATTTTTTTTTCAGGTTTATCTGGTATTTACTCAGAAACTGAGCAGCATTATTTTATTTTTTCTTACTACAGAAAATGTTTTATGAGAGTCAGGCTAAGATCTGTCCAAAGTTACACTGAAAGGGCTTCTCAAACACCTCAAGTTTTCTGTTCTTTAATAGATGGTCTTTTCCCTGGCATCTAAATAATCCCATGTGTTGTAATTGGTTTTACATCAGGACTGATCATAAAACTTGGATGAGTGATGCTTCTGGACCTGGCCTCAGGATTTTAGCTCTTAAGTATTAGATACAAGATTATTTTGCCTGGTTCTAGTGCACCTTCACTCCAGTCTCATTTAATAGGACTCTCATGAAAACCTATTAGAGGAAAAATGGGTTCCCTTCTTTAGCTGGAAGCTATAGTAGAATTTCTTGAAGGAATAAAAGGATGTGTTGGGGTGGTTTCTTTTTTGTTTGTTTATTTTTGTTTTGTTTGTTTGTTTTTTGCTTTTATTCTGTATCCATGTCTGATTATTGGTGAACTAGACAAGAGCTGACTATTTTAATTTCCACATATATGTATATTTTTTAATTATATGAGGATTCTGCTTGAAAACTTTGGTCAAGGGAACGCTTTCCAAATAAAATCAGTCTACATAAAATGGTATAATTATATGGAGATTTTATTTAAATTTCTACTTTGTCAAGACAAATACTTATGGCTACGTTTTCAGACAAGATTTAATAGTTCTTGATAGACTGAGTAATGAGGTGAATCGAGGATCTGGCCTTAAATATCTTGGCAAAAATGGGCAGGGGAAGTGATAGCATTACCTTTAGCATAAGAAGTATCAGGACTATAAATCAAGCCTTACTGCTGCTGGTGTTCTAGTGTGGTTGCTCAGATATGTTCACTGCCAGCACCTCCTTTTTTGAGGTGCTGTGAGTGCCACTGAAAGACTGCGAGCCTTCAAAGTGTTGGTTATCATATGCTCTTATATTTATAGACTGTGAAAAGCATAAACACATAGAAAGCATGTTCCTAATACCTGTCTTGAAGGATTGGATTTCTGCAATGTGTAATAGGTAATCTGAGAGAGAACAGTGAGTGACAAAGAGGGTAAGTAGCACACCAGATAAACTTCAGGGAGTTTACTGACAGGGAAGAATGAATTTAAATGCTTTTAGATGTTTATATTCACACATATATGATGGGCAAGAAGGCTGCTCAATAATACTGTGAACTTTGTCCTCAATACCCCTTCAATCATGTTCTCATCTAATTTTGAAACAATTTGACTGCACTAAATCCCTTCCTTTCCCACTTCCTTAATGCACTCTGCTGAAAGAAGGCTGGTAATAATGTTGTATTTGTCATTTCTGTACATTTTAATCTAAAGATCTGAATAGATTTGCAAATAGCATTTAACTCAGGATACCTTGAAAAGGTATTTAATAGAAATTCAGTTTTAAATGCTACAGAGATCACTTGCACTGCAGAGTAGAAGACACTGTCTTACATTTTGGTTAGATAATATTCTGCCTGCTTGTGTTCCATGTATCAGGGTTCACAGTAATCCCAGTGTTTATGTAGTTTCTCCTGTATTCTTTTTGTAGTTTGAAGATTGTAATCATCTAAGAGGTTTTGATTTTTTTATTATTTTTTTTTAAGTACACAAAATAGAAATGGTGATTTAAACATAATCAAAATGTAAAGTGAAATGTTCTTTCTGCTTTCCTGTTTCTGAAAGCTCCTCAGTTTTGCATATTCTAAATACCTTTTGCAACATTGAGAATTGTAACTTGTTGCAATTCAACACTGCTACAAATTTAATTAATTAAAAAAATATCTCCTGAGTTACAATCCTCTGTTTTTTTCCTCAGGCTAAAATTTGGTGTTGATGGATGCATTTTAGCATTTTGTTAGCCTTTCCTTTTAGGAGCTGTGTTTATACCAACACGTGACATGTCTATCAGCCAGCTGCTCAAATAACTTTTCAATCTGTTTGTACATTTCAGCTGATTTGACAGTGCACTAGAAATCCCTGAGATTAGTTTAGGACAGTTTTGTGAACACTCATGACAGGGTGACATACCAAAGCCTCAGTCAGTGTCACCACCAAGGAAAAGTCTGAGAAGACTTGGTCTTTATCCACTTTGTCTGGCAACAGCTGAATGGTCAGGCAGGGTAAGCAAAGCTCTGGATTAGTTGCTACATGTACTTTCTCTGGCCTGGGGAGCTGAGGACATGTCAGCAGCTGGGACTGCTTAGGGGAGGAGGGTGAAGAACTGGCACATCTCAGGGAATACTGCTCTTAGCAGAAGTGGTGGAATTTTATGCTGGGAAGATGGTGATACAGGGGGGACGTAAAAGACAGATCTATGAAACCCCATACTTTTATTAGTTCCTGGGCTTATGGATCAACTTGTCAAATTTGTTCAAATGTTCTTCAACTTGGATATCAAAACAGAAGTAAGTATGCTTGTAAGTTTAAAAAAAAATATTAAACATAACTTAGATATATCATGTGTAAAATCTTGAATTTTGCAGGTAATTAGAACTCAGTGAAGGGCCCAGTTTGTCAGTTTTGGAGATATGAAACATGAAAGAAAAATATAAGCTTGTCATTATTATTTGACTTATGTCAAAGTGAGTAGTCTGCTCATGCAAGTTAAGTCAGTTAAAAGCAGCTTTTCATGTAACCCAATAGCCAGGGGGCAAAATATCTTTATTTTACATAGATTTGGCTCTTTTATAGACTCTTTTTTTTCCTACTGATGCTGCCCAAACAAAAGAATATTATAGGTAACATGTGCATATATATCTCCCTTGTTAAAAAAAAATGTTTTACTTATCTCCAGCATCTTTTACATGAGAATTTCAAATGTCTTCACTAATAACAGTGCTTACATTTTCATAAATATCAACCCAAGACCAGAGAGAAATATTAGTTTCTTCAAATTATAAATTGAGGACTAGATTAAATGATAAACCTATTATTACTGAGGATACCTCTATCAGAGCCAGAATCTGCAATTTACAATTTCTTTTCCTATGTGCCACTCTGAAAACCTTTTCCTTCCACACACTAATTCTTTCACTGATATTATAGTCTTACATCTGGAAAACTGCATGTTGTTATAGCTGCTTACACAGTGGTAGAAAATGCAGAGACAGGGTAACTGGTTAGGTCAGTCTGTGTGGATGTTGTAGCAGTTTTGTGCATCCCATAGCAGCAGATGCACACATACACTCTTGGTAATCCTTGGCTTGCTGTGCTTTTTACACCTTAAGCTCACATACAGTAAGACCCAAGCTGCTATTTGTATACACACAGTTTCTATATAGAGCCAATTGTGGCATTCTTTTTATATGTAAAAGCTTTAATTTTTGTAGTCAGCCTTTCAGAAATGAGCATATCCACTTTTGGCAATAAAGTTGCCCATCATGGACCTTGGCTCCAGAAGAATAGTTGGTTGAATTTTTACACTTTCGTGTACTTCTTTAAGATGCATCCTCTGATCAATAAGCAGGAATGGGCTTGCACTTAGTTACAGCACTTACTTTTTCTCCTTCCCCCAAAGGAAGGATTGTGGAAGACACTTTGACTCTAAAAAAACTGTGACTGAAAAAAGATCAATTTGTATTTTTTTCCCTTTCTTTGATGTTTCAGAGAGGTTGTTTTTAAAAAAAAAAACACATCAGCCACACTTTATGTAATCTGCTCAAGCAGTAAAGCAATGGTAATTTGCATAAAGGAAACTTTAATGTAATAATAAATCACCATGACAAAACAAAAATTTTCACGTACCTGAAAGGGGATCACAATATTGATTGTCTCACCTACTTTCTTCACCAGAGTCTGTCTGAGCTGACGTGGCAGCCAGATTTTGGGACGCTCTGCAGTTAAACATTAGTACATTAATGCAAAGCTTTCCAGAATTTGAAATATTACTCACAGCATGAATAAGACAAAACACCAAAGAGGAGAGGCTTGGATACTTTTAAATGTAAGAAAATTGTGCAAATGCTGTTCATACAGTCAGGGAATAATTCTCTAAGTACTTTCAAATGGATTTGACTAATGGGTACAAATTTGGTAGCAAATCTCAGTTACAGATTTCCAGCAGAGCAGATTTCTTTGACAGCAGGATTCGTGAAACTGTCACATCTGAAATGCCAGCTTTGGGCAACTTCAGTTTAGCTGTGAATCTTCTCTGCAGATTTTGTCTCTTTGGAGAACTATCAGTTCAGTAGAAAGGATGGCACAAAGGGTTAATTGGAGTGAGAGTGACTATAGGCTATGATTAATCTATTGCTATCTTGATACTGCAGCTCCTTGTAGTTTGCCATTTGGAGATATTTATGGCCTGACTCAGGAAGCTGAACAATCAACATATTTCCTTTACTTTTACAGCTGTTCAGTTCTAGTTCTTTCTCTGAGGTGAAAGTCCTAGAGTCTCATTACAATGAGACTTCAGCGTACTTTTTCCTAACAAAAAGAGGGCTGTAGATCATGGTTTTTCTTCATCTGGTCTCTGCTTTCCTCTGCCTCACTGGAAAGTTTTTGATGCTCTCCCTGTGTTCCATATTCTGTTACTAGTTGTTTGCAGAAATAATTTCTCAGCATACAGCTGGAGTATCTGTCTTCATGTCCTTTTGATTTTGAGATGTATTACAACTTAATTTCATTTACACTCAGCCATTTTACTGTCAGTGAGACTCTGGCAGACACTTCGTGTGAGTCAAGGTTGAGGAATCCACTATTAGCAGCTCTTGATATCTTTTGGACTCTGGTCAAATGACTTAAAATCTGCTGCTGTTGGGTGATACACAGGGTGTTAATTAATAACCTAGGATGATCAAGTACAGATAATTGTTTTTATTTTAATGGATTTCTTGCTGTAGCAGACATATATTTTTGCAGCAATACAACTTTTCCAGCAGAGAGCTATATATTAAAAAATGTCTCTTAAGCAGACAGGGCTATTACAAGTGCTGAAATGTCCAGGTTTTGAAAGCAAGAAGTAGGATTTTGTTTTAAGAGCTATACTTTAGAAATAGAAATATAAGGCTTGGACAGAAAAGGTAGGCACCTAATAAAAGTGAAAGAGCTGTTTGGTGACTGTTCTCAGAAGGCCCAGGCTTGTCATTCCCTTAGCTTTCCTGCAGCTGTACAGAATTCGAATACTCGTCAGAGGAAATAGAGGAAATTATTCTATCCAGATACTCACGCAGGATCTCTTGAACAGTGATGGGCTCTTTGATGATTGCTGCTCCACTCTCTCCAGCCAAGTTGATGGCCTTGATACGGAAATGGAGTTTGTCCCCAGTGACCAGGTCTTTGATCAGCGCAGACGTACGCTCCGTCAGGCCAGGCAGAGCTGGCATCCATTCAGAAGCTGCAAGGACAGGATTTGCATATTAATACATTATTACTTCCAAACTGATACCTTGCCTACAATTGAATGTAAATTTGTGTTAGGATAATATAAACTGAGATGGGAAAAGAAGCCTGCATCTAGATAATGTTTTTACACATGGAGTTAAAGAGTAAATACACTTTATTTATTAAAATTATCTAAGGATAAGGGAATAATCTCTGGATGGTTTCTTTGGCATTCTGTTTTATGGAGTTAAAGCTGTGAGGCTTCTCTATGTTTATTTTTATTAGCAAGAGAGGAGGGGAGAACTTTCATAGAATCATAGAATGGGCTGGGTTGGAAGGGACCTCAGAGATCATCAAGTCCAACCCTTGATCCACTCCCGCTGTGGTTCCCAGCCCATGGCACTGAGTGCCACATCCAGGCTCTTTTGAAATATCTCCAGGGATGGAGAAGTATTTTGGAAGTATTTTTAGCAAGAAAGTGAAGCCTTAATTTAATTTTTTCTTGGAATAAGTGTATCTCCTACAGGTGTCCAAGTGGATTGGTGAGAGCCATATAAGCTGAAAAAAATAATAGAGCATATAACTCTTGGAATTTAATATTGACTTATCAATTGACACTGTACAACAGAATTCTTAGGGCTTCCTTAGTTATTTGAATGACATAGAGATATGATTGATAAAATCATTCTTCTGTGATGATGACTTAAGGATTCTGGTAATTCCATGATCATATCTCATTAAAGACTGTGAATTACTTCTCGATAAAATTAACCCTGTAAAAGTTTAGGTTATAGGGCCACTGAGCTCAATGTCAGAGAAAACATCATGATGTAAATTATTAATTTTTTAATGACAGAAATGTGTTAATGTAGTATCACAGTAATTTGAGGGTTGTAATTATGTTGCAGTTAGACTTAAGTATTAAATAAGAAAAGCTGTCACTTACTTGAAAGTTTAACTGATGTTGTTACCATCATATATATTGTTTTTAAGGGATATGTAATTTTTGAAGGCTACAAAAGTATAGTGACTATAGAAGAGCACTGATATTTTTGTAGTACTTTCCTGAATTAAACATTATGATTTGTGAAGATGACATTTTGGTTGATGGCTTTCATGGTTTTACAGTCATGTTGTGATATGTCTGGTCATGGTTGGCAGGGACGTTAGTTATAGATTAGATTTCAAACTTAATGATGCTGCATAGGGTTAATTTATTTGAGTATTACAGTGAAGCTCTTGCAGCTGTAGTATTTTAATGCTGTTTTGTTGCTGCTGCTTAGTACTTGTGCTTACTTACATCCATCTTTACAATATTCCACAATATAACCATCTAATCCCCCAGCTCCAATCCGTTCAGGGGGTCTCCACTTGAGGGTAACAGTGCTGTCGGAAACATCTTCCACTGTGAAGTGGGTTGGTTCACTTGGAGGAGCTATAAGGAAGTATGTAGAAGTTAATCCTGAGCAACAGCAGTGTCACTGTGAGAATTCAAAGAAGGAGTGATTAGTAACTGAATTATAGGTTGCTATCTCTTTCAATAAAAGAAATTTAGCCAAAATGGAGCTGTAAAATGTTAATGCCTAATACTAATAGAAGTGTAGCATAAGATTCCTGTAATGGGGGGGGACAAGAGGTTAAGATAGTAGTTCCTTTTCACCTATGTTCCCCTGTGAGTGAAACCCAATATAAAAAAGAAGAGTTGTAGAAGGGAATGAAATCATCATCAGAAGTCTGTAGAAAAGCTTAGAAATT
This sequence comes from Heliangelus exortis, assembly GCF_036169615.1. NCBI lineage: Eukaryota > Metazoa > Chordata > Aves > Apodiformes > Trochilidae > Heliangelus > Heliangelus exortis. The sequence goes on from NC_092426.1 coordinate 39,764,316, forward strand.
AAAAGGTATACACTTTGTGTCTGTACTTAGACCCTGAGTGTAATTACATAAAACTGACAGAGTCAGAAAACCAAATGTATCGGTGGCTCATTTTCCTCTAACAGTAGGGAAAAATGACCAAGAGTTATGACTACATGTTTACAGAAACACTAGCTCTGATTTGCACATTTGTAATAGACACATGGCTGAGAAAAGTATTTTGGGACTAAAGAATTTTTACTTCAGCTGGATATAGCAATTTCTTACATTTTCAGGACATGAGTGTCACGGATCTTTTAAAACCTGTGTCTTAAAAAGATTGCTCGCTGAATTCAGTCTTCTTAAGTATGACTGTTGCCTAATAATTAAAAAACAATCCAGGAAAACCAAGGAGATTCCCAAATACACACAAATGCTACTGTGAAGTAATTGATTGCAAAAAGCAAAGAGAAAGTTACCTTTTTCAAATTAACATTTAAAGTGCTAGAACATAAAACTTAGCACATATGGCATAAAAGCAATCATGTATAAGGAATCTATGTCTGGCATACTCTGGGTGTATGTATTATGAAATGAACATATTTTTTTAATTTACGTAATAAATTTTACATACTAGAAATATTTCATACAAAAGGTAAGTTAAATACAGGTTTCTAAGTTATGCAGCTGATTGACATGGATCTTAGTTCCCAAAATTATTGTAAAAAAAAAAATCTAAAAATTTAAAAAATACCACCCAGTTTCCTTTATGTAGTTGTGTCAAAAATTTTCATATTCAAACAGTAGCAGGAGCTGTGAACAGCACACAGGAGGCAAAGGCAGTTGGAACATACACAACCACACAGTACACGATCAAGACCCCAAACCTCTTCTCTGAAGCAGTAAATGTGAACTTTATCCTTAATCAAGTAAAACTCTGCCTATCCCATGAAAACTTTGGACCTTTTTTTTCAGTAGCTCCGCTTGATGGTTTTTGTTTGCCCTCTTCTTCTGCAGACCAGCCGTTGTGTGTTTGAAATCCAGAATTAAGAGACTCTTCTTGCAGTTCATCCTTTCCTTCTGACTCCACTGCATCATCTGCTTTTACATTATTCCCTTCAGCAGGCTGTCCCTCTTCATTATTATTTGTAGATTGAACAACTCTAGTCATTTTAATCTCCAGCTAATAGTATTTTCCTAGGTTGTCTTTCTAAAGCTCTTAGCAAACAGGCTTCCTTCCTGAGGACTCCTTTAGTTTGCTCAGGGACTGCAGGAGACACTGCACTGCTGTGTTGGGTAGGATTATTTATAGAAAATCATTCCTGAAATATTTTCTTAATCAGTTATCCTTTTAGCTGTGGAGAGGGCCAGGATTAAGAGAGTACTGGGTGGGATATTGTGATATTTGCACCCATAAGGGAACAGGAGATACTGAGAGGGACAGGGAAATTTCTGTCAATTAGTTCTCCTTTCCAGATCGAGCTTGACTCTCACACTTCTAATTATAACAACTAAAATTTCATCAGCAATTTCATGAAACTGGAACCTGTGTGCTTCTCAGGAAGGGGAATGAGAGATAGAGAAGAGGAAGATTACAAAGGAAAATGTTGATTAAATATAGAGATGGCTGATGGCCTGTTTCCTAAAACAATCCTTTTAGCTACAAGGGCAGTTAAGAGAAGAGTTAATTATCATCCTGTCTTGGTTTTGTCCTGGAAATCACACAGAATTTGGTAAAACTCACCAATTGGCATGAAGGGCTGTGAGGCAGGGCTTGGCCGAGACATGCCAATAGAATTCACAGCGTAAATCCGCATCTCATAAACTACTCCCTCAATCATCCTCTTGGCTTCATAGGTGAGCTCTTTTAAAAGGTCAAAGTTCAGCCTCATCCATCGATAGCTCTTCTTCTTCTTTCTCTCCAAAATGTAGCCTGGAAAGGATAGTTCTTATGATATAAAAGAACTGCAAATTATTTTCTCAAACGCAGGAAAAAAGAAAATGGCTTTTTGTTTGTTTGAATGACATAAAATAGCCAAAGGTGTTTTGAAGTTATTGCATAGAACTGAATTGTGTGACGCTGCTCAAGCAGTTTCCTTTTTCATTACTTCTGTCTGACATTCTCACCTGAACAATTACACTTTTCACAGTAGAAGTTATATAGAATTGTCTGTCTTGTATTAGGCTTCAAGCCTATTTTTTGTGCTATCCACTACTATTTAAGGTATTTAGATGTATACTAGGGGTACTAGCAGAGCTGGTTTAAACAGTAAATCCTTTTCAGGGAAGGTGCAGTCCTAATGGCAGAGAAACGCATGAGACACAGCAGTTCAAGGGAAAGCTCTTTCACTGAAGGAGAAATTGCCTTGGAATGTGTAAAATGAGACCCAGAGTCAAAAAAATTCTTTCTCTCTTATATTCTGCTCTAACTCACTAATCTAGACTAAATGCCCAAACCAAAAATTAGTTATACCAGGCATGTTTGCTCATACGTTACAGGCACAGACACCATGGACCAGCAGTCTTTCTTCTCTGCATTGAAATAAGAATCTACAGAAAAGTTTTTGGGAAATGAGCAGTGGAAGTACCCTTGAAATGGCAGGCTGTATGTATGAATGATGTATGAAGTTACACCTGACATACATGTTTTCATTAACTTATAAATGCTTTAAGCAGTAGGGCTAAATGCTGCAAGTAAAGAACCTATGGTTTCTTAGATATGTTCCTGCTTTTTTCTCTCTTCACCAGAAGTTTGAGCAACTCAGTTTCTGTTTTCCTGCCATTCATGTGTGTATAGTTCCCTGTCAGAACTCAGACACTTCTTCACTCTGCCATACCAGAACCACTTAAAAAGATGTAAGAAAACAAAACTAAGAAGAAGAAGAAAGGCAATGATGATACTGTTGGTGACATTTGGTAAAGCAGGTAATTTCCTAAAATGCAGAGAAGGTACTGATAGCTGAAGGTACTGCTTTAGTGATATAAAAAGTACGAGGCCTCATGAAAGGTTTTTGTAACAGTGAAGATGGGGTGTGAATTTCTTTCCTGTATGTTGTATGTGGCTCATAAAGACTGTAGCAGGCTGCCCACAATACCATCTGTACCAATGTGAAGACAGATGAGCACACATATGTCTTTCCCCCCTGCCTTTTTAACTTGCTTTTAAAGCTTTGTTTGAATGATTAGTGCTGCATCTTGGTGTTTGCTTTTTTTTCTCCAGATATTTTATTCCACCTCTATCAGTAGTACAGTCCTGTGCTAACTGAAGAAACCTCATAGAGTGCAAAAGGTTGTTAGTGGAATGTTAACAGAATTTCTTTGACAATGAAACCAAATCAAAGAACTTTCCAAATTGAAAACTCTACAAAGCCAAGTAATGAGCTTCACTGATTTTTTGGGGGGGGAAGCTGGTTATTTTAATGGGACAGCTATTCATATATATCTTTGCACATAATAGTTTGAACTGTTAACTTGCTTGCCTGTTCCCTGTCAGAACAGATGGAACCACAAAGGACTTTTCCAGTGGTATCTTGTTTATTCCTGCACAGATAACTTCTGTTGAATTAAATGAGATTACTTTTTTTCTGTGGCAGTGAATGAAGTCCAAGTATCCAAAGGCAAATATAAACTCTCTTCCAGATACTATGCTAAGTATCTGGAAAAAAATAATATCTAAATTATAATATCTAAATAATATCTATATATTCTAAATAATATATAATATCTAAATAATATCTAAAAATAATTTTAGGATTACCCCTTGATTCCCAGGGAGTCTGTTTAGCTTTCAGTGTATTATTTTGAAAAGAAACTAAAAATTCAGTGATGTTTAGTAAACAAATTGGTAGGTTTGGAGTCCAGAGGAATTATTCCCTAAAATTGTCCAAAACTATGCCTTATTTTCTTATAATTCTGAGGAGCATAAGAGGCTTTATCTGAAAAACACCATGAGAGAGACCGTGGTATCCATTCTATTCTTGATTGCTTCTGCTCATTTCCTGTATTGCATGACGACTTTGGCCTCCAGAGGTTTTTTGATGGAATTTAAGGTCATTAAAATGATCAAAAAGTGTTTTGTCTTGTGCTGTGTGGTTGTATTTGAAATAGAATGATGAAAGAGTTTTCTGAAATAAACATGTATTGCATGAGTGCTTGAGAATGGAGGTGACTGGAGTTGATGACAGAGGTGGCCACAGATTTGTTTTGGTGTTCCTATGTAGGGAAGGCCTGTATACTGGTGTAAAATTTCAGTCTTGCATGACAATGTTTAGCTTTAAGTGTTTTTGGTGTCACCTTGTGCTTTCCTAACTCCATCACTGAAATATTGCTCTCATTCAAATAGGCAGGGGGCACTCTCTCACTAAAATTAAAAGGCCAGAATTTAGACCAATGTGAAGGTTTGCTGAATTAGATGAGTTGGTTTCTGAAGGTCAGCCTTCCTAGAGTGAATAAGCATAGGGAATTCTTTTATGACAGTTTAAAGGAACAGCAAAAAATATAGCCAGGGCTGCAGGTGAGTTGTATTTCAGCACTTCTTACCAAGTACTGGTTGACCACCATCATATTTGGGGGGTTGCCACTGTACAGTACAGTAGTCTTCTCCAATGTTGCTGATCACAGGAGCTTCTGGAGGGTCAGGAACATCTGAAGAAAATGAGAATGAATGGAAGTTTTTACTGTTTTGATTTCCATTTACAAGTCAATGGAATGTTTTTCTTAAACATTTTTTTTCCTCATCATCTTGATATGAGGATATCTTTGTTAGACAGCCACAGCTGAAAACTGTGTAAGAACTCAACTGAGAAGCTATAATCTTATTCTGAAGTGAATCCTGCTCTTTCATGCTTCTGTTAGGCTGGTTTTTTCCTTTAATTACCATTGGTTATCCTTGTTCCTCACAGGCATAATCAACTTTTTGCAAAAAATGTAAGGTAATAAGTTAATTCTGTTCTGTAAGAAGAGACTTGCTCCAGGGTTTCCTATTTTCTCTAGAAGAAACGTTATACAGAAAACAAAGGCTGCAGGTCTCACAAATTTTGATATTTTGGAGATATTTGTTGTTAAATATTCTAATTTGTAATATATAAAACATAAAAAGAAATTTAATATTCACCTAGGCAGTGAATTCTAAATTTTAATACTATAGGTGAAAGTAATTTTGTCATAACTAAGTTTACTTATAACCTGACCTTTTGTCACATGTGTGGCAGGCTATCAACAAGTTAAATACTATGAAAAATTTTATAAAAATCACTGCCTCAAAATCATCTTCTCCCTAAGTGCTCCTGTGACTCATAGTGCCAAACTGTTAATCTTATATCAGATACATTAGATCTCTTTATCCTGTTAAGCAATTACTGCTATAGAACTGCTATATTCTATAGAACTGTCATCCTTGCTTAAAAGCATAAGCCCCAACCAAATGACAAGAATTTTTTCTTAGACAAATCTGAGGCATAAACTTCAGAACAGAGTGTCATCTATAAAATGATACATGCATCTGAAACTGGAAATATATAAAAAGGAAATGCATGGAGTTCTACTGTGAGTTTTTCTCTAACCTTTTCACATAGAAAGCAACTACCTGTGAAAAATATTTCTGCTGTATTTTGATTGTTAATATTTGTAATATTAACCCTTTATGTTCCTGTTCCATTTTGCTGAACATAAAGTCAGAACTTGCCTCAGTTTCTGCAAACTTGGGATGTTTTCATGCTCTTGTTGTTTACTCTGTTCACTTACCAATAACTTTGACTGTGATGTCAGCCTTATCTTCTCCCACTGGGTTCTTAACTATAACTCTGTACACTCCCTCATCCTCCTTTTCTGCTCCTTCAATGATGAAAACACAGTGGTCCTCATGCTTCTCCACACGAACTCTGCCTTCAGATTCAAACAGAAGCTGTGGGCAGTGAAAGTAACAAAGTCATTGTAAGTTGTGCCAGGGACAGCCTGATGAGCCTAGATATAAGCTGGTGAAAATCTTCAAACCAATGGATATTCAAAAAATTATTAAAAAGCTACAAAGTTGTGTCCATATTTACGAGAGAGGAAATCTAGATTACGTGGTTCACATAAATAACATTTAGTAAAATTGGTTCTGAAAGTCCACAGGTTGTTAAGATGCATTGATAGTTGTTCACTGCTAGTTACACATAGCCAATTACCCTTCAGAAAGTTACTAAGCCTTTCTACAAATTGCTATTTGGGATAGCTGCTTGTTTTAATGGATTTCAGTTGGATAGTGTGTAACTTCAAGAAGGTTTGCAAATTCAAGTGGATGAGCAAACATTCCTGATCAACAGTGTCTATACATAGTGTCAGGTAACATGGATTTGAACATTTTCCCTCTAAAAAAAATCACCATTTTCCTTGTAACTGTTAATGGTAGCAATGTGATTTCTTTCACTTGAGAATGTCATATGGGGTGAATTTCTATTTTTCCCTGAGCAGAGGTCTAAACTTTGCTGTACTCTTACAACACACTCCTTTCTTCTTCACATGCCTGCCTAGCTTTTGACAGGAACCATTAGAAAGCTTATGTGCCTGAACAGTGACTAATACAATGGAATCCTAAACCTGGGAAAGGTTTGCATAAAAATGTAAAATATTTTTTACTCAATCAAAAAAAGTTATTTATGAGAAAGAGTAAACTTGCTGGAAAATGAATCCTCTTTCACCATTTTGTACACACGTAGTCCACTCTTTTGGCTCTCTGTCATATTTCCCTGTGTCCTGTACTATTTTTTTCCTAGCTTTTTTCCCCTCTAGTTATTATTGAAGCTTACTGGTTAGTGGGGGAAAAGAGGTATAAACATTCACAAAGCTATTAAAAAGACTTTTCAAAAAGCTGCTTTGATTCCTTGTAATCCAGCCACCATATGATGGTAATTAGAGATATCCTCAATCAGCATCTTACTCTAAAATTACTCTCCAGATCTATTGTGCCTGTTCAAAGTGCTTGGGAATGACCACTGTGAAGCAGTAAGTTGAGCCTGATGGGCTTTTTGCTTTGCTAGTTTTAATACCTACTTTAATTTTATTTCCTTCTGACTGTGGCCTTTCATCTGGAAAGCACTAAGTAGTGTGTGTCTCTGTAACTAGTAAGGAACTTACCTCACTGTCAGTATTTAAATCATTGCCAGTTTCTGAGGGAGTCACAGAATCCTCATTGCTTCGAAGGAGATTGCTTTTCTAGATAAGCAAAGAAACCACAGAAAGTCAGCTAAGCCTTGCTGATCTCTCCAGTAAAGCTGTTTCTGCAAGAGGCAGAAGAGTCCTGAGGTTTGCTGGGGGGAAGGATGTTGAATATGGAGGTGTGAGAGAAGTGAAGAGTGAAGCGAGGCAGCAAGCAGAGCTGCGAAGGAAATCAACTGATACAAAAGTAAAAAGCAGAAATAGGTGTCTGAGAGTGGGGAGGATAAGTCAGCAAAACCAAATTTACAGCTTAACAAACAAAAATGCATGAGATTTCTGCAGTAGAACTGTAACTGTCTCTGTCTGTGCACTATGGTACTATAACTATTACTCATCCTGTGTGACTACAGAAATAAGGATTACCTCTTTCTGTGACAATGGGATGGTCACTTGGTGTAAACATTTTAACACCCAGAAATAGAGGTCTGTAACACACATTCATCAATGTATTCCAAAGCTGTTCTGGTTAGGATTTCACTAGTATGTGTTACTTCAAATCAAAGGTGGCTTCTTTTACTCGTATGTTGAAAACTCTGCCTCAGAAATAACCCTGTACAGAGGCTGTCTGATACCCAATCATCATTTTATCAGAGAAACCTGTTTATGAGGGTGTCAGTTTCTCTGGGTTCCCAAAAGAGAGGCAAAGGGCTTTTTGTTTGTCTCCATACTAATCCTGCAGGGCAGGAAAAAGTCCTATGTGTTAAGAAATATACTAACCTGATTGAAGAATATGGCAAAATCAGAATGGAGAAATGACACTGGGGAAATTAATGTAAGTGGCAATATCTTTTTTCTCTGTATCTAGACCTATGGGAAGTGTAATGATGTATTTCTGTGTTTTGTGCTAGTTATAGCTCAGGAACCAACAGATGGTTGAGAGGTGGGGATGTTCTGAGATCGCCAGAAAGGAAGCTCACTTGACATTTTGTGTCTAGCTTCTAAATTCTTTTTGATATTTTGTAATTGCTTTTATCAGGCAAATAGCAAGTGTCCTCTCTTTTTACTAGAACAAGGAGAGCTGTATCCCAGGGGTCTGCTAAGAGGATGTTTTCTGCACAAACTGTAGGGTTCTTAAGAAAGGTTAAAAAAGAAGCTGCCATCTCTGGAACCCTTTTCCTCTGAGGTAGGAAGAGAATAAACATGTATGGTATCCTACTGTCTGCATACACATACATCTGCTCTTATACACTCAGTCCCTTCTTTTGGAATAGAAGAACAAGCAACAGTTCACAATGAGTCTTACAAAACTAACTAAATTCCTAAAGGCTGCATTGCAGATTTTTGTTTTTTTTCTGGAAGTTTAAAAAAGTAGATTAAAAGGAAAATGAAAATACTTGTGACTAAGAATGACAAATCAAAGTAAGATTTGAGAAAGAAGCCAAATTTGCTCTTGTGACTCAGATGTTATGTGAAGCTGCACATTACCTTGTTCACTTTTTGCCAGATGACAGTGGGTGCTGGATCTCCTGATATGGGAACATCCAATCTCAATTTGTTCCCAGCTACCACAACAACAGTGTCAGGGGACTGGCCCAGACAATCAAGGTGAATTTTGGGAGGTTCTATAGCAAAAAGGTAGAAAAAAAAATTAAAATATAGCTTGAGTGTTCTGTATGAAAAAAAAATTAGTTTAGATTAAATTAAAAATGAAAAAAACACTGCTTTGTTTGCTATTGAAAACATATTTACTTACATATGAATAATGACCACTGTTCTTACCTTCTCTTGGTACAAAATCAATCTTGACCTCTGGGGAAAAGAAAGGAGAAAGGGTAGAAGAAGTAGATGAGAAAATAGAATTTACATAACAACTACACTCAAAAATTATTTTGAAAACTATTAATCATTAAAAACTCATAAGACATATGCATCAACAGATTAATGCAATAAACTGGGAGACAGACAATGGGGTAATGACAACACAAAATAACAGGGAAAAGCAATGTGCCTATACTGGTGCATCAGGAAAGAGATTCTGCATACTCTTTCCTGGTATAACTATAATTAATGACATTTTATCCCTCTGGAATTCCCATTAAATATTAAATGATAACTTACCCAAAAACTGAAGCTTGGCAGAAAGGTTATAAGCAAATCCCTGAGGGATGAAGGAATAATCAGCCTCATCACCTGGGGTTACATCCTCAATAATTAGCTTGTGGATTCTGGAAACATGAACAAATATATTTAGTTCCCGTACCTCTCTAGAAGAAACAGGGCTGTCTCAAGAGACAGGGTGCAGGTTATATAGGATGTTAACAGGCATTACTAGTTTTTCTCCCTTGCCTTAACACCAAGTCAAAAACTACCAGGGCTGTAGACTACTCAGCTTTCAGGATTCAAGCAAGCCCATGTCAGCAGGTTGTCCATGATAAGGTTTTTCCTGTCAAGGTAGTTGCATACTCTATTCTGAAAAGCAGCAGCAGTTTCTCTGCTTTTGTCCAGTCTTTTACAAAGGCAGATTTACTACTGCTGGCAGGTCTCATTTGATCAGATTGTGACTACAATAAATTTCTGGAAAAACAAACTAAATACTGATGCTACATCCCTGTATTATCCTAAATTCAAAACTGAATGCAGAAAGGAAGGAAGGAAGACTTCTCCTAACATGTAGTGCTTCCACATCTCCTGAATCTTCTTTGTCTCCATTTCCAGTTGAGCACAGAATTGCAAAACTGTATGTGTTAATATAAACAGTAGCTTTTCTGAAGGGATTTATAAATACATACTGTCTTAATCTGTCTGAACACAACTGCTAATTTTAAAGTTAACAACAATATGTTTTCTTGATTGTTTGAATTCAAAGAAAATACGAAATCCTACTGAAAACTGAGAATGAATCCTGCTTATATACCACTGATACCATACATGCAAAACATACCAACACAGAAAGACTGAATGCATACCAAAGCAAGTCTGTGACTATACATTGATTGCTTATGAGAAAGTTTTAAACTTTTTTCCTTTCAGCTAGAGATAGGACAAATTTTTGTTTTATATTCCTATCCCCTGAGATAATGGTTCCTGTGGATTTTAATGCAATACTCCACCCTGAATGTGCTTTCTTGAACAAGACTAACCTGCCAATATGGGAGATCTTTATCCTCTCATCAGGTACCACCTCCTTTCCATTTTTCAACCAGATTCCTTTCACATTTTCATCAGAAACTTCACACTTGAAGACTGCTTGGTCTCGTGCCTTCACCGTCAGGTCCGCAATGCTCTGATAAACTTCCAGTTTTTTCTCTGATATTGTGAGAATAATCAATACACACATTAACAAATCAGATAGCTCTGGAAGTAAATGGTGTAGATTTACTGAGAAGGAAAGTCCAGGGCTAAGCAAGCTGTTTGTGGAAGAGTGAAACATGAAGGGAAAGCCCCAGCATGCAGGGCTTTAATGGGACCGATGGCTCAGCACCTGTTGTTATCCTTGGATCCCTCACATCCGCACACAGGTCTGAGGTCTCCTTGGGGCCCTGATTAATAAATATTCTGCTCCTTATTAAGTTTTCTCTTTCCCTGGCATGAAAACTATGCACTGTTCTGGAGAAACTTGCCTTTAGTTTGTTTTTATTCTCCAGCTTCTCTTGTCATGGAATGTTCTGTGTGCTCACCTTGTACGATCAGTTCAGCAACTGAGACCCCGCCGTTGGTCTTCACAGTGTAGTGCCCACTGTCCTCCTTGGTGGACTCATTGATGATTAGGTACTGCTTTTTCCCATCTTTCTTGAATCGGTATTTGAATGTTTCTTCCCTTGTCAGCTCAATTCCATCCTTTTCCCTGCAATGCCAAACAGTGTAGAATCATTCTCTATGGTTGGGAGAGGAAAATCAGCACGATGTTACTAGGAAGTGGAAAACAGGAGATAAATCCAGTCTTTGTAGATTTCAAGTTGGCAAAAAAGAGACCTTTGCACAAGAATGCAATAGAGCAAGAATGCCTCTTGCTTGACCATTAATTGCCACTTCTGTTTCAAGAGTTTGCTCACAAGGAACTACTTGGTTGTTACTATTTGTGTGCTATAGATAAATATGAAAGTATTTTAAATGCTATAGGAGATATAGGCATGAAGACACACTTAACCAGCAGGGAATTTACTATCTTAAAAGATGCCTTAAGGTAAGCAGGACTTGTTGGGAAATGACTTTAAAGTCTGAATTTTCCTGATGTGAATTATAATTGATATAAATTCATGGTTTGTGGGCATCAGTAAAACAAAGAAATTTTAGGATGGATTAAAACAAAGGTGCATTTTGGGTTTTGTAGCCTTTTCCATTCAAGGATGCCACAATGTATTTAAGACATTACTAAATTAAGCTTCACCATCCAGTCTGAGAGGAAATTTAATTATTGTAATTTCCAGTCGTCATGAAGGGAAATGAGCAGAGAGGATTCAGGCTGTTTAGTGAGGGCCATGCAAAAATACTTAAGACTTTTTAAAGATTTCCTGTTCCTAATCCTAAGTAATATAAACAGGCTACAGAAAAATAGCTTGTAAGCTCTTGAGTTTATTCCTTTTGTAATATTTTATATTTTTCATTATTTTTGTATAGTTATGCTACTTAAATACTGCTGCAGTTTGTGAATGAAAAAGTTTTTCTCTTTAATACGTACGCATATGGAAAAAGAAATAGAAAAGATGTTCAGTTTTTAACAGAGTAAGAATTTTCTATCTTGTGTTATTTTCCTTACTCATTACCAGTGACTATTTAGTTTAAGAAATGAGCTTGCAGGATAGCAAGCTGAAATGCTACTTGGGGACTCATTACAATACTAATTTCTAGATAGGCACATCACAATTAAATCACAAGACCAAAACTTTAAGGAGAGATGGGAATTCTACAGCTTGTGACTTAAATGTACCTGCTGCAGCTGCATTTCAAAATACCTCCTGGTTACTGGCTCCTAGCTGTTCTTTACAACATAACTTGTTGGAACTTAGAGTTTAATAATTTTTTGTGGTGTTTTTTGACATGTGGCTTATGTAGATATCTGAATGTTCTATTCAGCTGTGGGTAAGAAAGAAATCTCTTGAAATCTTGTCTAAATAATTAAAAAAGGCTATTTACAATGACTAGTGTCTTTCAACCTTGGGAGGGAATATTCTATTTAACTTGTGTTTGTTTTACTAACACATTTGCTGATGCTGTTTATGAGTAAAGGTCTTGCTGGGGGGTGTGCTGTCATGTAGTGGAGTGACAAAACTTAAACCTCAGAAATCCCAGATACCATTTGGCTTAAAATAATGAATACACTGCTGCAGTGAAAAGTGAAAGGCCTCATATAAGGTGATATGAGAGGCCTTCCTTTCATAACTAGAGCAGTGAAGCAGAAGAATCCATTGATATTAAGGTGGAAGTGGAGGGTTTGATAGAACCATAGAAGTGTTGGTTTAAATAAGTCATTTGATGTAGCCTCACGCTTGATGCAGAAGTAGTGCAATAAGAGGTAGGTCAGCTATGTTTTAGTTCTTAACATCTGCAACATCTGTTCTCAACTTTGTCACCTACTGCAACTTTTCTCTCTCTTGAAATGATTCCCTATTCCTTGATTAGACTCTAAGGAAGAATTGGTTAATGTCTGCTGAGCTCTCACTGATTTAGGTACTATGTGAAAATGGGGGAACATTTATTTTTACTATTATTATTAGTATCGTTACTACATTACTGCAGTGTGTTTTCATTTGGAACTGATGATACATTCAGCATTCATAGATGGAAAAATCAGTTAAAAACTGTGTTTTATTACACCTTTAATTTCAATAATTGAATTATTTCCAAGACCATCTGACGTTCTGAAGTTTAGAAATAATTATTCTGTAGTACTACATAAGAACAACATGGGATCTTTCTGGATGATTAAGAGAACGTTCTGTCCTATAATGAGTTCTGCAAGCCAGGGTCTGAAGGCCATGCCTAAGAGGCTGTAAACCTCATTTTAATCTTATGCAAATCACATGATCACTTTTATTCATGTGCTTATGATTTCATATCCCAAGTTTAAAGGGTGCAAGAGCTATAACAGGTGTCCTGACTCAATGCCTGTTCCTTGGCTTAAACTGTCAAGCATTCCCCTAATGAGCCAGAAAACTGGAACTCTCTCCATAGTGTGTTTCATGTTTTCCCTGAATTCTTTTCTCCTCTGTCCAAAATGCTCTGTTTCTTGCCAAAGAACATTGACTGAGTATCACATACTAAAACCATTAAAATACTATGTTAATATTTAACTGCTCAGTTTTCTGTTGCTATGATTTGAAGAGTTTCTCTGACCACTTGCTGCATTTCAGGCTGAGGCAGATGCTGGTTTGCTTTTGTCCCAGCAAATTCCCATCCCACAGACAGCAGCTCTGCAAGATATATGGGAGTTGTTCAAAGGCAGATGATCAAAGTGTGGCAGCTGCACTGTGCTCTGAGAGGGACAGATCTGATTGTCCCCATCTCTTGTGACCAGGCATCTGAAAGCAGTTCCTGAACAATAGCCTGTGTGTGTCTGTGCACGGGGCTTTAATCGTGTAACACATACGCTGTACTAGCTCTTGGACTCTATTTAAACTCTCAGTTCCTTCCTTTGGGAGAGCAGATGAGTGGTTAGCACTTTCCAGGAATGTAATGGGCATTGTGGGAACAGTTAATAACCATGTGCCTTAACTGAAGCTGTTAACAAGCACAGGAGAATTTCATCTGGCAGTGAAATGAAGTGAGAATGGTGTGCGTAAGACCCAGTATGTGAGGGCTCTTGCTCTGCCTGCCCCTGCAGGGTGAACCTGCCAGCTTCCACTCAGCTGGAATGAACAACAAAATGGACTCTGGTCTAAATGTTTGTCATCTTAATCCTGCATGTGCATCATGACTGGCTGCACAGGATCACCACAACAGAGGTGTTCAAATAAGTCAGGGACCTTCCCTCTGTGTCTCAAGAGCCAGTAATTTTTTATCTAAGAAAAAATACATAACCCCAGACCTCACTGCCATTGAGAAGACCAGAAGATGCCATAAAGTACAGCAAACTCATGACAATACAAATCAAATTAATTTGGGCAAGAGTTAACTTTACTGTTGAGTGTTTAGAAAACTTTGACAATCAGTAGCACCCTGTAAACACTGAACAATAAATTATGGAGACACTACAGGGTATCTATTCTTAATTTCTTTTCTGCCATGTTCTCTCATTTCCTCCTCAATGTTTGACATGCAGGAGGACAATCAAACCTTTCCTGGAAACAATTATGTAGGATGTCTTCCTTTTATTCCACAACTTTTTTCCACAAACAGTGGCCCCAGAATGGAGGATTATGGCTTTATATCATTTAGGAGTTTTTTCTCCCTTTTCTGTTCCCTTACCATTTCACAGTAGCTCCTTCCTCAGACACTTCACACTCAAATTCCACTCTCTCTCCAACCATCACCATCTGGTCCTCCAGTGGGTGAGTGATCAGGATTGGAGGTTCTGGAAGAGAGACATTTATTGGAGCAGTATTCTGAAAGACTGAAGACCAAAGATGGAGTTCACCACTATGCAGGAAAAATCCCTGGCCAAATACATGGGGATGCTCTCTGGGTTGGAACTTAAAGTTTAGCATGCTGCATCACATTATTAGTATTATCAAATTACCTTTTTATATTTTTTTTTTCTTCACGAGACAGAATACAACTATAGGATGAATCAGATTTCATATGTATTCTAAACTTCTAAACTGGGGGTCTTAGGTTTTTGTATTACATCTGCTTCTAGGTTTGAGGCACAGGTTTATCCTGAGTGGATTCAAATTTTTAAAGTAAGCTTCTAGCCCTATTATTGGGAAGATGTAAATCACCTTCCAAATGAGAATTATTGGTAATTATTATTGTGCTGTTTCCCTGTGCTTTTTAGTTGCAGCTGTAGGGAAGATTTTCCATAATTTAATCATAAGAAAAGTATCTACTTTACTAGATACCAGAATTTCTTCATATTTCCTTTCCTATAAGATTAACTAATCTGAGAGTAGAGCAGGGGACAGTAATTCAATGCTAAATATTAAAGGAGATCTCTTTCCTTTTCCTACTATTTCTCACCTTTTACAAATAATTCTGTGAAGCTCTTCTCCTCCCCTACCACACATTCATATGCTGCGTCGTCAGCCAGGGAACAGTGGTTTATGGTCAGAATTCTCTTATTCCCAACAGCCTCAAAAATATATCTGAAAAGAGAATCTAAGTGTAATTATCAGAAAGTAATTTTTTAGGACTCAGTGTCTTCCCCTGCCTGTCTGAGAAAAATCTTTCTACCTTTTTTTCCTGACATAAGTGGCAAGGTTTGTTAAGACTCAGACCCTGTATCTCTGTACTGGTGCAGTGGACAGCAGTAGTGTTTGAAAAGCTAGCATAGGAAATTATGGTGAATTTTTCATACAAGTGTAAGGCATGCAAACTCCTGGGAATGCTGTTGGATGGTTTGCTGACATTTAGGCATACAAAACTTTACCATTAAAAATGCTCTGTCATGACTTCAGCACAAAATCACTGGAAACTGGTGTTATAAGCAAGGTTCCCTGAAGTATATCCTATGCCAGGAGAAAGTAATTGTGAAACTTGGATATACACATAAAGATCAGAATATAAGATGAGTACTTACTTGCTAAGTAGGTAGACATAGGCATCAAGTTCCATGTGTAGATATATAGAGAAGAGGAAAGAAAAAGAAAGTAATGAGAACAGCAAACTGACACAGGGATTGTAGGTTTTTTCTTAGCTCCTATTTCTCTCTTTTTTTTTTTTTCCCCCTCACCCCCCCCCCCTTTTTTTTTTTTTCCTTTTTGTTTTTCTTTTCTAGGAAAAGCTAGTTTTCCCACTGCTGTGTCTTGTTCCTTTTTGGATTACCCATATTTCTAGCTTACCTGCCACTCACTTGGATCTCCTGTCCATTCTTCAGCCATTTCACATCAGCATCTGGATTAGCAACTTCAACCATTAGCTTAATCTTTTGTCCTTTGTCCACTTGATAAGCTGGATCCAGTTTCTTGAGGAATGCTATGATGAAGAACGATTAAAAAAAATACAACCAGTAACTTCATAATTTTTATACTTTTTAGTTTTAATTTTTATTTTTTACATTCTCTGTCAGAAAAGTAAATCTTTGCTGTTGTTTGCTATCATCTTAAAGCTTCCTCACTTTCTGCATCCCTGTTTGCATTTTATCATTTCTGTCTGTTCTTCATCCTGTACTGTTTTCTGGTTTTCCTTAACATAGGATGAAAAGCATGCAATAGAAATTAAAGTAAGCAAAGTAGAATATTTTAAATGAGAAGTTAATATGTACTTCAGGACATGCTACATAGAGTTACAGCTGTGTAGGAAAATTATATGGATCATTTCAGCACTAGTGAATGATAGTTTGCCTTCCCTGTTTCAGACTTTTGAAAGAAATCAGTTAAAATTAGGTCACCAATACATCACAAGACTAGAAGAGGCTCAAGAATTCCAACTCTATTATTTCAATGGAAATTAAATCCTTTTACAGTATCAAACTGGACACAGCAACCAGTTTTAAAAGGGAAGGGAGTAGGAGCTGTTACTGTTTTATTCTCAAGGAAAGATAAGGGGCAAAGCAGAAGAAACTAGTAAAAAGTACAAGATCAGAGTATCCAGAGATTCAGAGCCTGGGGCTTAGCTTTAATCTTTGGTGATCAATATTTCACATGTGAAGACTTTGTAACAGCTGGAATAAGGATCTGCTATTTCTCCTGTTCTTTTTGTCCTGTCTGCCGTTCAGCTGAGGTTTGAAGAACTCCTGAAGAGAGAAACACATTTATTTGGAATAAATAAAAGTCACCAACCTGTACTTTTTTTCTCTTCCCTCTTCATTCGTTTCAGGCGTTTCAGCATCCCCCGTAGATCTGTGATTCCATACTGGAAAGCAATTTTCTCGTATTCAGAAGGAGGAGCTTTCCTCAGGATTTCCCAGACATCAGCCTGTGCTTCTGATTTTGCTTCACCTCTGCAGAAAATGATTAGAGCATCTGATTGCCATTCCTGAGAGGATTTTAAAACAGCTGTAGTCTTGACAAGGTACATAGTGGCTTGATGAAGCCATTTCTTGATTAGAAATTTAGCAAACTAAATTTTTACTATATTATTACCTAAAATAAATAAAACTGGTGACTTGTTATATTTATATTTATAGAAAGAGTGATTAAAATCCAATTGCTGCCTCAAGGGCTTTACTCTAATAACCAAAGCAAACTTCCCTTTAATGATGGGTAATGGATACACACAGAGACCTAATTTCCTGAGGGACTGGCATGACACAAAACGTGTGACAAAGCATGGAACTGAACACCTTAGAAACACAGCAGTGTTTTATGTGAGAAAGAAACAAGTTCTTTTCCACTCAGAATGTTTTTCTCTTCACTAAAAAGAATCACAGATTATTAAAATTGGCAAATGAGAGAATCTTTACAATGTTTATAGTTTTTACAATGTTTTATAGTTTAAACAAAGAACTAGCGATTAGAAGATGGAAGAATTAATGTTTAGCAAAACCAAGTGAAAATTTGGTTGTCTGGCTTTGGGAAAGGCATTATTTTTCTGTCTTTATCTTTTTTTTTATTTAAAAGATGATGGATAGAAAAAGCAACTGGCATAACCTTACCGATTTGTTGAGCGCAGGAAGCTGCTGCACTCCAGAATGATGCAGGAAACAGTTCGGGAAAACACGCAGCATCCCGATGGGCAAGAAAGAGGGAATGGTGTTAATACAAAATATCCATGGATGTCATCCTGCCTTTAGCAGAACATGCCTGTGCTTAGTAGCAGAGAGATGAAGGAACTCATGCAAAAGCTTTGAAATAGATTTAAGAAAAGTGCTTGTCTGTATAAAAACCAAGCTTACTCCCACTTTTGTACAGTTCCACTCTGCAAGTCATAATATGGGTTTGAGCACCTATACTATGCTTATTCCTAATTATGTCTGATCACCTTATGGGGAAACAAATAGCTCTGCTTTACTCTATCATCATGGAGTTGTTGCCTGTCAGAGTCTGCATTTTGATAAACAGGGGAAGGATGAAATAATTAATATTTTCTTTAAAATATTTTTAGGACAAGGAGTTTTCTGTGACTGTTGCTTCTGATAACACCAGGACCAAGCAGATTCCAGTGCAGCAGAACACAGCCTTGTAATGAAGCCATGTTCAGTGTTAAACCCCAACAACCAGACAAGTTATGCAGCAGGTAAGAATATTGTAAGAAATATTATGTCTTAAAAAGGATTTCTGTGGTCAGTATAAGTAGCGTGTATAATCAAACATTTCTGGTACTCCATTTATTGACCCCAAAATGACTGCATATAAGGAGAGTGCTATGTTTATTATAGTACTGCAGTTCAGGCTTGGGGTTTCCAGCACCCTTATATATTTCTTCAACAGAAGTGAAGCAAGAGAAGAGGTTTTTAGCTCAGTGAGTTTGTTGTGAATCGTAGAATCATAGAGTCGTTAAGGTTGGAAAAGGCCTTCAAGATCATCAAGTCCAAAAAGGTCTCCTCTTGGCCTCCTTTTCTCAAGACTAAGCAACCCCTCTTCCCTCAGCTGCTCCTCATAAGGCTTTTGGTCTAGACCCTTTGCCAGCTTTGTTGCTTTCCTCTGGACAACCTTCAGCAATTAAATGCCTTTTTTGTAGTGGGGAGCCCAAAACTGAACACAGTATTTGATGTGCAGCAGGGGGACATTTTCTTCCCTTCTCCTGCTGGCCACACTATTTCAGATACAGGGTGCTGCTGGCAGCTGTCAGTCAGTACCCCCAGGTCCTTTCCTGCCAGGCACCTTTCCAGTCACTTTTCCCCAAGCCAGGACCTGACACTTGGCCTTGTTGAACCATATAGAGTTGACCTCCATCCATTAATCCAGCCTGCCCAGAGCCTGCTGCAGAACCTGCCCAACACTACTGCCCAGTTTGGTGTTTTCTGCAGACTTAGTGAGGAAGCACTCAATCCCTTCATCATTGATAAAAATACTAAACAAGACTGGCCCCAGAATGAGACCTGGGGACTGGTCATGGCCACACATCTCTGGGTTTGGCCATCCAGCCAGTTTTTTTACCCAGTGAAGAGTGTGCCAGCCTAACCCATGAGCTGCCAGCTTCTCTAGGAGAATGCTGTGGGAGACAGTGTCAAAAGTCCAGGTAGACAACATCCACAGCCCTTCCCTCATCCATTGGTTGGGTCCCCTGGTCATTGAATGAGATCCAGTTGGTCAAGCAAGACCTGTCTTTCATGAACCCAAGATGAGTGGGCTTGATCCCTGGTTGTCCTCCACATGCCCCGTGAGCTTCCCTGGTACCAAGGTCAGGCTGTAGTTCTCTGGATCCTCCTTCCAGACCTTCTTGTGGATGGACATCACATTGGCAAACCTCCAGTCGTTTGGGACCTTCCCTGTTAACCAGGACTGCTGACAAATTTAAACTACTTCGGAGTGGTTTATCACTCACTAAGCACGGAGCTCTCTCTATCACACACTGAATTGATAGCTGTATCTGAAGTTTGGACTCCCTGTGATAAGTGCAACCTACTAAGTATTTACTTTGTTATAACAGTGCATTAGTATCACCCAAAAATTTAATCAGGATTACTCTTCTCTGTATATTTTTCCTATACTTCAGGGCAGCTACAAATCTTTTGTAGTTTTGGCAAGCAGAAGGCAGGACAATTGAGCTGATTTGCCAATTAGACCAAAATTTTTTTTTAACATAAGCAGTTCTTGGGCTGATCATTTCAATGAGCAACTTCAAAATGTTTCTAAGTACATATAAAATGGGATATATAAGTATATCAAACTAGGGATATATTTATATTTTAAATATGTGCTGCTTTCTTTGTACTTGTCATATTAACATTTTGTGGAGCAAAGTGTATTTCAAAAGGTGATATAAAATCATAGGTAATAAGGAAGACTTAAGACATTCAAATACTATTTTCCCTCAGGCATTATATAAATACTGTTGGACCCTCTGCCTCTCTGCCTGTTTGTATGGCCCTTTGTGTTCACCCCTTTACCTGAAATGTTGCTGGTAGGATTTTTCATA
The DNA here is from genome assembly GCF_036169615.1 of Heliangelus exortis. Lineage (NCBI taxonomy): Eukaryota > Metazoa > Chordata > Aves > Apodiformes > Trochilidae > Heliangelus > Heliangelus exortis. The sequence continues at coordinate 39,784,527 of NC_092426.1, forward strand.
GAGTTTTCAAAAATATTTTATGTAAGTAATTTTTAAATACATCATGGGAATAATCTTCCGATTTGGAAGCAATTCCACAGCCTAGGATACCTCACTATTCAGAAGAGTTCTGTGATTTTTGCTTTGGATTTTCTATCACCTGGTGTCATGGTTCTGTCTACCAGGACTGGTTTGGTGCATGCAAGCTGGAATATAAAAATTTGATCATAAGTAAGAATAAAGTCTCTTCCTTCAAAATACTAATATTTTCTAATTCCAGTGAAAGGCTTGTAAGTTGCATGGAAAATGCAACTAAAAGCTAAAAACTGTAATGTATACAGTGTAGAATGAAGCTGTGATGAAGTCAATAATTTCTTTCTTTGCCTCTGAACAAATATTTCTCCACCCCAGTACTCCACTGTTTTGCACTTGTTAAAACATAAAGACACAGTCCCCACAATTGGGCTGCACTTTTCCACTTCCCACAGGATCCAAGCAGAATACAAAAAGCAACAGAGCACTTGGACTCCTGAAGTTTCTCCCATCCTTACGTTACTGTCCCTGATGTTGGGGATCTTTATTCAGAGTGATCACCTCATAGGTTAACTATGCATTTGGGGGCATTAGGGTGCAGCTTAGTGAACCTGCTGTAAATGGAATATGCAGCTGATATGTTTTAAGCATATGTAGAGGGGTTAAAAATAGTTTTGTACATCCCAGAGATGGCTCCTTCCTATCCCATTACTGTCAACTGATTGGACCCTGTCAGCTGTCACCTCCTTCAAGGTCTCTGCTCACTATCCTGTTTAATAGTTCTGTGACAGCTGTTCCCTTCTTCTTCCCAATGACCTCTCCTTGGCCCATGACATCTGTATGTCAACACCAGCTAATTAAATTACAGTGATAGGTGATACAGTAATAAATGAAGCTCTCTGCATTATAGTGGCAAGAATCATGGCCTCTGGGTTAAGGAGAATTTGGTGGGACAAAGCAGAAGTGGTAAAAAAATAATCTTAATTCTGTATGTGTCCCCTTCCATGGCAGAGAGGTTGGAACTAGATGATCTTTGAGGCCCCTTCCAAACCATTCTGTGATTCTATGATTTGATAGACACCAGCAGGCATGTTATGCAAACCAATTTTATGGTTCTAATTTCTCTGATATTACGTATTTAGGGAAGCAGGTTATTGAGAAAATCTGGAAAAAACAATTACAATTTAAAACAGCTTACAAGGGAAGGTGAGGTAAAAAGCAAAGGACATTAATAGCATTATATTGCTTCATATTGACTGATCCACCCTTAGTCTGTACTAAATGTTTAAAAGTATTTCTGTCTCAGAAATCAGTAGCTGATAAATTTCTTTGATGGTACCCAATTTTTTGTCATTAAAAAATAAGATAACATAAAGATAACAATGCATGCATAATTTCAAAATAAATAGTTCTTATAGTCAGTCTGACACATGCATTTGTAATAAAATGAAATAAAAATCTTACTCTCTGTTGGCAAACGTTGAATCCAAAACATCCAGATTAAGATCATGGTAAAAAAAGAAAAATGTAAGTAGACAGATTATGAAAACAGATGTGGCAATGCAGGATGAGAATGGGTGAGGAAATTCCACCCAAAACAGTGGAAGTACAAGGAAGAAATAAGAACTAAAATTGGAAGAATACAAAATGCTTATAAATTTATACAGAACATAGGATATTTTTATATATAACACAAGCTATATAATATATACCACTGTGTAATGCAATAGTAATATTTCTGTTATCTAATGAAAAGACTTGTCTGCTCAGTTCTCTGATATGAAATATTGTGACAACTTGGAACATTTTTAATACTGCAGCATTATAGACAGGTATTGTAAATTGTTCTGTTTTGGGTTTTCAAATGGCAAGTGCTTTCCTATCTTGGAAAAGAGAATGTTGGGGGTTTTTTTGTTGCTGCTGTTGAGTTTGTTTGGTTTTTTTCTGTTCCCGTCCAGCATAAACCTAGCAAAAATGCAGCAACTGCTGATAATTTTAGGAATTTACCACAATTACCTGTCATCCTTTTTCGGGTTAGAACTGCTCTAGGAAAACTGGAAAGATTCTTAATTTACAAAACTTGGACTTATTCTAGTCCTAGTGTTTTCAAGGTTGTTCAACAGAAGCTGGTGACTTTAGTTCTCTAAGTCTATAGATTTTTACTCACCTCTTTTTCAGAAGGGAACTAAAATTAAACTCTCCACCTTCGTCCTGTCCCTCTGTACTGTACAGTAACAGAAAACCATAATTAGTTTCAGCAGGCAATGGGACTAGCTTGTGAGATTATATCCTTATGTAATTGATATATTTTTGTAGAAGAGGAGTAGGTGGGTTTAGAATAAGTTAGAACATGTACTGGCATGGAAGGTGATTTAATTAGGCTCTTTGTATTGGTCTTCACATAGGTTTAAGAAATATATTTAATAAAGTTTGGTTTGGGTTGGTTTTTTTTTCCTGTACTGATTATGGATAAAGTTTTACAGGGTATTAATTTGGTGGTTGAATTGATCTGGAATGTATTCTTTATCAGAAAGCTGTTGCAGAAGCTCTCCTTTAGAATCATTGGAGCTTTTGGGAAGCTGTAATTTCAGGAATATGGATTTTATTTACACTATGGGCAACATGTAACTGAACTTTTTCTGGGACTTCTTACAATCTAAAATGACTTTTTTTCCCCTGGTATTAGCCCAGCTGTAATTGTTTGCTAAGGATCTTTGTGTTTCATGTTTCATTATACTGGAAAAATTGTCACATCACTGGGGCTTGGGAGAGTGAAAGGAGGAATTCTCTGATCTGAATTTGGTTCTGAGATGAGGCATAATATGCAATTGTTCAACAAGCATCATGGCAAGCAATGTGATGAATTGATTCATGAGAACAAGAAGCAAAAAGCAGGAGTTTTTTTACATATTCTGAACTCAGAATGCATGCTGTTATTTTTGACATTCTGCATCAAATGTATTTCAGGTGTGCTTCTTAACACTTGAGGTACAGATCTGCTCTGAAAACTTAGCATAAAATCACTGAGATAATTTCTTTGGGTTTAATTCCTAAAAAAAATATTTCAAGGTTTTGATATAAAGCTTCTGGGAATTACACTGGATTTCATGACTTGATTATTCAACTTAGGAAAAATGGCTTTTTGCATTCCGAGTTTAGAAAGCCAAAATGGATTTTCTTCATCTCAGTCTCCCATCATCATTTCTTTCATCTTGAGTATAAGAATCTAGTGATGCCATCTCACAGCATTCAGATTCTTCCAAGAGCAACACCTTGTATTTAATTAGTGTTTTATAAACAGAAATTATTCTTTTCAGTTGTACTGGTGGTAGTGGTAGCCCATCATGCTGCCTCTGTCAATACTCAGTTGATTCAGAGAAAATCAGTCCGGCTGGAGATGTCAGAATGTCAGGAAAATTCAGTATTTTAAAAAGTAAGAAAAGAACTTAAACAGTGAGCATTTTAACAGTTATTTTAACTCTTAATAAAACTGAAGAGAACCAAATGCCAAGCTTCCTGTGCTGCTTGAAATGTAAGGTTAGAATAAGTAACAATTTTGGATCAGTGTAATTTTGATCATGTTGTGGGAAGAGATACTCTTATAAAGAAAATACCTTTTTTACTTCTGTGATTGCTTTCTAGGTAGTGTAAAGTACTGGAAAGGGTAAGTTTCTGGTCATAATGCCAAAAGAGAAAGATATAACCTTGGGAGTTGTGTTTCCTGCTTTCGGAAGATTTTCGATGTTTGCAGGCATAAAATGTACATAAAAATCAAAAGTGAAATGCTGAATTTGCAAAGGGCTTCTTGTGCTTAAATATCCAAGAAATCAGAATCTAGAGCTGTGTGAATAACTAATCACCTTACTGCTTCCCATGTGGTACTCCAGTCATATTTTCAGGAAAGGCCAGCAATCAATGTTTAACTTTTTCTGAAGAATAAGACCCTAATGATTGCTTTAACATGCACAGAATTAAGTTTAATCTCAGAGTTCCTGTTTTCATTCCAGTAAAAGACACTGGGACAAGAGGGAGAGGGTGGGAATTTCTGTGCTGCTGGGATAAAGAGTGTGCCAGGAAGCAACAGATTTTCATATGCATGTGTGTTGGTGTATTTCTGTGAGCAGTGGCAATTTTAGTCTGGATGTGCTCCCTAGAGAAGAAAATCTGTATAACAGAGGGGGCAGACATGCATATAACTTGAAGTGACTTTTTTCATCTAACAGTGGTGAGAAGATGCCACTTGCCAAACACGTGACTTTTTTGTTCATGAATCTGCCTCTCTCTGAGCTATCAAACTACTCTTTTCATTATTTCTACTCATCTTGCATTACAATTTGCTTGCATGTATTTGTCTCATATAAGCACTACCTACTACAGACAATGATTTGTTTGGAATTTAAGCTGCAGCTGATTCTGTGGGTTTGTTGTTTTGTTTTGTTTTGTTTTTCCCTAAGCAGAGACAGGCAGTTTGTTGTTAGACTTGGATTTGTCTGCTAGCACAGACGGTGGCTAGCTGAGAAAGGCTGAAGTCATCCGTCTGCCCCCTCCTGCCAGGCTCCTGAGTGAGTGCATCAAAGACAAAGCTTTACATTTAAGCAGTTCACTTCAAAATTTGGCTCTATTCCTATAGAAGAAACTGAAAATCTGAACAGCCTGAAGCTGCTCACACTGTGCTCACTCTGAAAAGATTATAAATTATTTGAATTGTGCTCACTAAAAAAGAGACTCCTAAAGCTTAGTTCTACTGCAGTGAAATAATAATGAAGCTCTGGTGCTGAGTGGCCTCTAATTGCAATACAGCAAGGCTCCTCAGCTACCTATAGAAGAATTTGACTGTGGATAACTTCTGCAAGCCTTTTTTAGTTCCTTGTGATAGAGTGGTAAAAAAATCCCTCTATAAGAATAGCACTTCTGGGAAAAACTCAACAAACTGCCACAGATGATTTGTGTCCTGTGTTAGAGAAATGGATGTCTGTTGTAGTATTCTTGGTCTAGTAATTTTGCAAAAATATATACAAATTAAAACAGAAACTGAATTACACAATGGAAGAAGTACTCAACAGTGAAAAAAGACACCTTGGCAGTGTCTAAATTAAAAGAAAGCCCCTGATTTTGAAAACCGATTTTGAAAATTTTAACGATAGAGGTAAACATTGTTCCACTAAGTCATGTATCAGTTCAGACAGTATTACAGATGTGGGAAAAACAGCCTGTTCAGCTCCAGTACCTTGGAGTTTTTAATATCTGAGACCTACCTTTATCTGAGTTTTTACACAGCTGCTTACGGTACCACAGTCTTCACACAATTAGTGTAATTATAGAATAGGAAAACTACAATAAAAAAACCTATATTAATGTTATCATTAGTATGATATCCTGTTTACAGAGCTCACCTCACACTCCACTTCTTTGTTTAGCAAATGTTTGTATTAAGGTACCTGTAGTTCCTCAAGCCAGACCAAGATGAGATTAGGGTCTACACAGAATCTTTTCCTTCCCTATTGGTCTGCATCTGAAGTGCTCCTTACAGGTCTGGCAAAAAAGTGTTGAAGTTCTTGGGAGAATTATAGACATTATCAATTGTATTACTGAAGACAAGCATGATTGTTATCCTAGTATCAAGTCAAAACTTTCTTTCATGATTTATAGGAGCTGTACGATATTTTAATACTAAAAATTCTCTTAGTAAACATCCCTATTGTAGTGCTTGCTTCCACAACAGCTTTGCTGTCAGTTTTGTCTAGGAAAAGTGATGAACCCCACATGGAAAAATAATCTGATTATTCCCTACTGTACATACGTGCGTCGGAAAGCAGTGCGAATATCCAAGTCCCCAGGTACTGGTGCTTCTGATGTGACAAGAAGTGACAAACAAGAACAGGAGAGCAAGTCAAAATAATGCAGATAAACAGTGCTATTTCTGAAACTTTTCTTTTGCAAACTTTGTTTCTCTCATGTTCTTATTTTGTACGTACACTGTGATCAGTTACCTATTGAAAGATTGAAACATCATCTTTAAATGTGCATCATCTTTAATATCACCTTCACTTGTGAGCTTTCAACATCCAGTGTTTTGTGTGAATGAGTTCTGTCTCATGCTTCATAGTAGCATTCATCATGGTTCACTATCTTATCTCTTGTCTGTTCTCCTGGTAAATTTTAGTTTCGGTGCTGGCTTCACAGGGTACCTGAGCCCTGTTGAGAGAACCACTGTCTATAAACTAGATTATGATTACTACTAATAAATTGTAATCCATTCTCTTAAAGCAAAGGTAAGTTCCAGGAAATATGCAAAGATGTTGCATGAGGAGAACTTTTTTACTCTGTTCATATCAATAGGATACTGCTACTAATGGAAATAAAACTGTTCTCAATCAGAGCTCCTGACTCTTAGGAGTCCTACAGCCAGCCAGTGAAACTCCAAAAATGAACACTGCTGACTGAATACCTGCAATAAACTTTTGTCTTTGAACATGAGGCTCACTGGTTGCTGGATGCAAATTAACATTGCATTAACTGTCTCATCAACAGAACCAGTGAAACAAGAAATAGTCTAAATATTGATCTCTTTTAGGTGGCCCATTCTTATTCTGTTTTACCTATACTCTTTCAGACTAAGGAGAAAGTGATTTTAAAATATGCTTCATTTTTGATTGCTTATAAGCTTTTCAGTACAGCATGTGTGAGTGTGGCGTCAGGTCTTGTGTAAAGTGAGTAATCTTAAAGCAATTTTATATCACAATGTGCTGCTGTGTGGCTTGAGTTTATCAGGAAGAAAGGAATCTATGGTAGAGTCACATATCTAAATCTTTGCATTTTCCCCCTTTTCCTTTGCAAGTATCCATTTTTATTACTGAGCTTTTGCTCAGGAGTGAACCTCTCTTATTCTAATGGAATTAAGTATTACGAGAGAATGGAGCTGAAATCAAAATAAAGCCAGGGAAAAGTTGGGCTGATTTGAAATCTTTCTGTATGTGTTCTTTACTAATATCCCAGTTCTGACTGCAGTGCTGTGCAAGTATTACTTCTAATGCTCTGTATCTCTGCCAACCCATCTGTCAATTCTCCTCTATGGACCCCTGTACCTGCAGCCCTTAAGCTCTGCACTTCAGATCTAGGTTTATCTAGTAGCCACTATGTACCAGAGAAAATTGAAAAAGAAGTAATAATAAAAGGAAGAAACAAAGTTGCAGGACTTCATCTCACCATTGACTGTCAGGTTGAAACTAGAACTATCAAACTTGTCCTTGGTAGACACCTCACATCTGTACCCTCCTGCGAAAGTCATGTTTGCTTCTATGATTTCCATTTCAAAGGTGTACACCTAGAGCAGACACCAGTGATAGTTTCTTAAGTTAGAAAATGAAATTATGAAAGAAAGAGAGAATGCACACAAGGGATGAAATCTGTCTCTGTGTTCTTTTAGAATTAAGAACCCACTGAGCATGTAAGTCATTACTGCCATAAAAATTACATCTAACCCTCCAGTTCTGCAGGAACAACTAAAGAGTCCTAGTGCAGGTGGGTCTTCAGAGGATACAACATTGTGTTAGAAAACTGGTCTGGTGTGCTGGTGTGTGCAGTCATCATATACACTAATTGCACGTGCATTGGAAGCAAGAGTAGAGCTTTCATTAAACAAATATATCCTCTTCCAATAGAGTACATTTGAAAATTCAGTAAAAGCAGTGGCTAATGTAAGCAATTCTGTTTCGTCCAGAAGAGGGTAGTAGTGGTTCATGTACCACACAGGATGGGAAGTGACAGTACAGAGACTTTCATTCCTGTGGGTGTGTCTTGGAACACATTTGTGATTCAAATGGATCTTAAGATTTGAAGTAGTTCAGACAATGCAAAAGAACATTACATTTCCACACTAGTGGCTGCAAGCTCCATCTGTTAAAACCAGATTAGATCATCCTTACATACCTGTCTGATTTATTGTTTTCTCTTAAATATAATGAGTATCTGTTACTCGAGAAGAAGGGGCAGGGAATACTGCAGTACAAAACTGCTCCCCCAGTCCTCCAGACATACTCATAAAGTACTGAAAGCTACACACAGTGCTGTACTTAGGCATAGAAATCCATGTTTTGACCATACAGACAGGAGACAAGCACTACATACAGACTCTTGCATACCTTAATATCAAAACTTTCCTATATTAGTTTATATTTTTCCCATATTAAAAATGAGCATCTAGAAGGCTGAAAACCGTACTCTGATGATTGTACCTTTTTATTTCTGTCGTAACTGTCATGTAGCTGGAGGTGTTGTCCCACTTTGCTTCCCAGGTCCATCCACTTTCCTTTGAACCATTTCACTGCTGGTTTTTTCAGCAGGCTCTCACCTGCTACTGTGGCAGTGAATGTGATGTTTCCACCTTGTAAAGGAAGTAGGTTAAACAAGATTATGAATAGTGTTTAATTTATCTGTTATATGGCTGCTGTCACCCTGTACCTGGTGAGCTAGATAGTCAGACAACAGGTACAGTTTGCAAACAACACCTGACTCACATTTTGTACTCACCAACAGTAACTTCTCCATCCTGGGGTCGTGTCAGAAAGAGTCCAATAGGGTCCACAGGCTCTCCTGGTTGAGTCCCAGCAGGTGCAACTGAAATAAACATCAGAATTACTCATTAGAACTTTCTGCATCAGCTGCTGCTACAGCCTACATAGTGCGTTTGTTAAGTAATCTAAAAATATCTCTGAAATTTCTTATTCTTTTTTTTTTTCATTTTTTCTATGGTTCATCACCACTAGTCTGCTTTCAGCTACTGTCTCTAACTTCACTGACTACAAGGATTCCCTTTTCCTGTTCTTCCCTTTTGTTAATGAACCAGACTTAGACTTGTGTTAATTGTCTGTTACCTTCTGTGTTTTGGCTGCTTTCTACTGGTGGAGCAGGAGACTCTGAGGCAGCTGGGGCTGGAGCAGCTTCAGCAGGAGTGACTGTCTCACTCTTTTCTGGAAATGAATGTAAGCCAAGATTAGAGAAAGTCATGTTTCTACTTCATTTCTGAAGAAATTTTGCAAAAGAACAGCTTTTAATATGTTAGGAAATGCAGAGAAACTGGGCAGGTTTGTCTGTAACTTAGAGGATGTGCTGGAAGGAGAAGAGCCCTCCTGAAGCTGGATGATGAGGCTTTCTCTTTTGCTGGGAAAGAACTGATGTCTTGGTTTTTAAAATTCTGTAGACTTGATGTGTAGAAACTTGGCAGCTGATGAATCACACTATGTATTATTCAGGGGTCTAAATAGAAAAGATAATGAAAAAGCTGCAATTACTATTTTTGTAAGCAGTTCTCTTATTCATGAGATTTTGTTTAGCTCTGCTGTTGGAAGGTAATGTTTCAAATACTGTTACTGTGTGTGGCTTGGGAAAATCCCATGGCTCATGGGATTCTGTGGGCTCTCAATTAACTCATGACCTCACAGGCAAATCCAGGCAAATGCATTTGGCACAACGGAGAAGACAGAAGTGTAGAAAAGATAGAAAAGGGAGTAGGAGTGAGCAGCTGGGACAGATGGAGGGAGATAGAATTTCTTTGAACAGATGAGTTGCAGAAAGGTTTTTTGTTTTTTTTTTTTCTATAGGTAGTGGAGCCACTTCCAAAGGACTTCGCCAACTTCTCACATAAATCCCATGTGCATTTTCCTAGCTATGTGCAATGTCTTTTTCACTGGAGGTTTCTGGACCCTTTATGGTGTGTGATGACTTGTGTGGATCCTCTGTCTCAAAGGGAGGTTGATGTGTCTGGATGGGTTAGGATTCAATTTTTTATTTTTTTATTTTTTCATTTTATCTTTTTTTTATTTTTATAGAGCTGAATTATTATTGTTTGTGAAAATTATTCTTTTACAACCTACTCATAGTAATGTCTGAAAAAGAAGGAAGTTACCTGTGAACCTATGAACGTGATTCAAACCCATCAGAAACATGATTCAAACCCAAGTCAGAAAATTTTAGCCTTCTGCCTGAAACTGTGTTTGTCTTGAAAGAAAAATGTGATTTTTTGAATTGTTATTATTTTAATTCTTAACTATAAAATTCTACCACTTTTGTCATTAGAAGGTATCCCATTGATCTTGTCCAAATAAATTTCAACTCATTTTAACAGGAAAGAGATAAACTTAATCTTACTGATGTAGAGTACATGCTCCCATTACTTGGATGTGTAGCTTTTAGAAAAGGCTTATTTTGAGGCATGTATATATAATGTAGAGAGGAAAATTATCTCTCCTTTAGCATCCTGATGTCTAAAAAAGTGCCTGTCAGAAGCATATGGCATTTAGATAAAGATTTCACTATCAAGTTTAGTAACTTATTTGTAGGCTGTCTGCCTGTAGCAGACTAGTACAGTATAACCAGTAAATTATGTACTTATTCACTTTTAGGCTGGTCAGAAGGATTGTACTTTCAATGCTCTGGCAGCTGTAAAATTGTCCTAAATCATACCAGGATTTTTCTTTCCTCATAACCTGCCATGCACTGTCTTTTCATCTGGAAAAAGGATGTATTGTCTGCTGTTGACTATTCATTGGGATCTTTTCAGCTGACTAGAAGATCTCACTATCATCAAGTTGCTCAGATACACATTGAGAGCAAAGGAGAGGATATAAATAATCTGATTTTAAGGCTTTCCACCAAAATAAAAAGGGAAAATTAAAATACCAGAAATGGTAAATGAGGAGGCCTTTTTGGAGAGGAAAAAAGGAACTGGGGAGGTCAAAATGCTTCAAAAAACAAGTGATCTCCTCTATTCTCAACATCTCCAGAAATTTTTCTTTATAAAATTCCAGAAAACTTGGCTCTTCATAGGTTTTTCCAGGAAAGCTTTTCGATTTCCCATTTAACTGATCTGTTAATGCATACAGAGGTGATATACAAATAATTCAAATGTTACAAAGTTTATTCAAGTCCCTCTTTAAATATATATTCTTATTAGCAGGTGATTTTGAGAAAATTTCTGGAATTGCAAGAAATAGCTCCCAAGAACATTACAGCACAACTTGTAATTTTTTTCTTTATTGTTACAATTTTGTATTTAAGTAAAACAAGACTAATAATAAAAATAAATAGAAGGCGTAGGATGCAGGCATCTAGTTTAGGTCAGGTTAGGTTAGACAAACTTTGCTTTGTTTTGTTTTCAATAGTAATTTGAAAATAATTTGACATAGAATTCTAAAGAGGTACATTGGAATTTCCACTGTGTGGACTTCTGACATCTGGAAATGGATGTGTGAGCCACAGGAAGTCTATTTCTCAGCTTAATATTAAAGAGTAGCTTCAAATAACTGGAGAAAACACTGCATTGCTGGCAGTGTTCATTCATGAAGTCTGCATGCAGGACTGGAAATACTGATTAAAGTAGAATTGCTTAGGGAAGACTGTACCTGGCTCCTTGACCTTGAGTTCAAATTTGACCTTGGAACTTCCAGCTATGACAGCATACGTCACATCATCTTCTTTTCCTACATTATTGATTGTCAGGGAGTGCTTGTTTCCTTCTGCCCTGATGACATATTTCTCACTGTCAGTGATGTCTGTGCCAGCTCGCTGCCACTTCACCTTGACACCAGATTTCTCTGTCTCTGCTTCAAACACAGCTGTGCTTCCTGCTGTCACCTCTGCTGTCTTTGGCTTCTTGCTAAAGGCAGAAACTAAAAAAAAAAAAGAGAGAGGGCTCACTAAAATCTGTCTTGCAATTGTGGCCTGTCTGGTGTAGTCAGCTGTTGTGGCTGCAGCAGCTGCCTCCTTCCTCTCCCATCTGCCCAGGCAGGATATAAATCACAGTTTCCACAGAGAAAGTGTGAGTGCTCCATATTGTCATGATGTACAGGGCAATAGATAAGAAAATCATCTCACTGTCCAGCTTCTTTCATTCTTTCCCCCTTACTGAACTCTGCTTTTTCGTAAGTGAATGTTTTATCTATGACAAGATGGTGTGATAGGTGTTCTTACATATCAAGCTCTCATATCAATTTGCCAGGCAATTCTATGTAGAAATATTAATTATCCCCTAAGAGTTGCTTAATGCAGTTGTTAGAAGGAACAGAATCTGTTCCTCCAACAGAACTGCAGTTTGTGCACTAACCTATATCCTAATGTACCACATGAATTAATGGTTCATCTTTAGACTCTTTTGACTGGTAAAGGCTTTAGTGGAAAGGGATTCGCATTCCCCTGATGAGCCTTCTAATTTTATCCCAGCTAAAATAATATCAGTTGTTGTTTGCATTCAAAGGCTTAGTTAACATTAAAAGTTAAAGTACTTGCCTACATAGCACTCTACAACAACTTGGTTCTGTAAATAAACACAAGGTGGATCAAATATTTCCTCTGTGTGTCAAGAAGCTCTTATGGTGCTTATAATGGGAATTAATGACATTATCTATTGATAATGGGTGACATGGGGTGAAAAAAATTATCTGTTTTGGTTTGTATCTAATCAAAGTAGCAAAACTGTTAGGAATCTAGAAAGCAAGAAATGTATTTTGGTCCACAAAAATTCTAATCTTTCTCCAGGTTAGATTTTAATAACCCAGCTTATTTTACTAATTTCATTACCCTGATTTATTTGTTTCTTAATTTTACTTTCTAAAAATGAAGGGAACATGGCATAGAAAGATTTTAGAAGAATCAGTTTATGCTCATGTTCCAACAGGTGCTTTAGTTTGTATAAATGGTATAATACTAATAATACCATGTGTCCATTGCACAAAATCTCTGCTCCGGTAGCATGTCCTCAGGCTGCATAAATTAACTGACCTCCCTGGAGTTACCTCTGCAAATATTTGATCTGGTGGCCTTTGGGCTTTAGTCATACAGTTCAAATTTCTTGCATTGTCTCTGCAAAAGATTCAGAGCTGCTTAAACATCAGTTAAAATATCAATTACAAAAAAAAAAAAATAAAATATTGTATTCTGCCTCTCTTCTTTATGTAAAAAACCTGAATTACATTTTTTCTTTTCCTTTTTTTCTTTCTTCTCCACATTTTATATATTTGATGAAAAGACAATTTGTGTTTGCATTGAACCTGCAGTAGCCTTGACTGAGCTCTTGTATTCTGCATGGGTTTGTTCCATGTTAAGATACAAGTGTGTGAAATTTCCTCTGGGAGTGGGATGTCCCTGAATGCTTTTGATTTTGCTCTAACCTCAGGCCTGTAACCTCAGTTAAGGTTACAGGCCTGTAAGGTTACACCACCTGTAAGTGGTGTATTAATTTTTAAACAGAAGATAGGGTTGTGTAGAACACTGTGCTGTGCCTATTACCAGCTGCACATCTTTTGATACAGTATTGCACTGCAGTAAAAACCACAGTGGGGTATATTTTGATGTACTGTATCATGAATAACTGTAGACAGCAAGTTTGTTGTCCAGAATTCCAAAGGCTATAAAGGTGGCTGGGTTACTGCATAGTGGGGAGCCAGGTCAGTGCTGGAACCCACTCCTGAAATACCTCCTGTCTTGCTCCTCTCCCCATGAGGCTGGAGGCAAAGCAGCTAGGCATGGTTTTTGTCTCGGGGTGCTATCATCATCACTTTTCTATTTAAGCGTGAAAGAATCTATAAATACATTAATTACTTAACAGCAGTGTGGCCTGTAAACATTCCAGACTACAAATGGCAGGGTTTCAAGACATGCATACTTGGAAGTAGCTCTCTGATCTGCTGCACACCCTGCAAAGTGATTAGGTTTCTTACATTTACTTTGGATGACTCAACAGAAGCAGACTGTAAGCCAGAACTGCATGCACAGAGAGAAGTCTCCACCACCATGGGGTATTTCTGACTTTTGGGAAATCTAGAGACAAAGTTTACAAGGAAGTCTCCTGGTCTTTTTTTTCCCCCTCTCTCTCCCTTTCCTGCCAAAAGATTCATTTCAGTTCCAACTTCAAATTATTGTGAATACTTGTTAGTTCCACTAAACTTTTCCAGTTTTATAACTGGAAACCCCCCCAAATCAACCATGAGAATAAAGGCCTGCAAGAACAGTGGTTAAGAACCCACTTTTTCACAGATGGTGCCCTAAGAATAACTCCTGCACTTGAGTAGTATCCCTTCGTATCCATCTGTGTTCCCTTTTATCTTTCACTGTTCACATTTGTTAAGGAGAAGTAGTGAGGTAAAGCTGGAGATTTTACAGGAAATTGCTTTGTTGCAGAAGAGAGATGGCTGAACAAGCAGGTAAAGAGAATGCCATCAGTTTTCCTTCTAGGGGAAAAATGGTCTGCTTAACCCAAGGAGAGGTCATCTGTTCCCAGCCTCCTTCTTTGTGGCTGCCACTTTCAGTGACACACGGATTTTTTTTCCTCATGCAGTTAGGCCACTCTGATCCTCTCTAAGGATCTAAGGATCTCTAAGAATGTGCCTGATCACCACCATTCAAAACTTTTTGGACTTTTGTCTGCTTTTATCAGAAACACATTCCCTATTTAGCAATCTTTCTCACTTCAACATTTGACTTCCCTACCCAGATATGCTCCTCTTGTTCCCTGTATCCATCCATACTCATGAACACTCCTGGGCATGACCACCACTATCAGGCTGAGGAAAATCCAATGGCTGTGACACCTCTCATGTGGTATTGTGGAATGTCTTAGAGCTCTTGTGCCTGACAAGCACTATTACATGTTTGCCCAGGCTCCAGTTGAGCCCACAAAGGGAGAAAAAGGTGACACCATAGTCCATCTGGAGAGAGGGCATAGAAGCTCCCTAGTTATCAGTGCCAATGATGACAGAATTACTGAAGGGAAGGAGGGAAAGAGGTGCTTTGTGTCTTGAGTGTGTTTTGTGGGGGTGAAATAGGAATTGTTGTCAGAATTCCCTAATGCTAAGAACTTGACATAACTTCTGAGAAATGTAAACCAGGCAATTTCTGTCCTGGGATGAAGAGGAAGCAGGATGCTTGTTGTCTGAAATGGTCTTTCAGAAAACTTTGATGGCCAGTGCTGTTGCTACTGGAACTTGCATGCTGAACCCATCCTTTAAAAGTCTTGTAGCACCTGCATACACTTCAGACACAGTTCTGTGTGTTATGTGAGTGACAGCTGCATTCAGCAGTAATGAAAAGCTCTGTTTGGAGGTCCATGATCAGACTGCATTTTTATAATAATTTAGTATTTCAGTTAGGAGGCTGAAGAAATAAAAATACATTTGCTTCTGGCCAAATTAAGCTAGAATGAAATAATTTACATTCCTAACCCACTTTCCTTCTCTTTTTACCTAAATAAAATAATAAAACTAGCATTCTGCCTTCCTACTACTGCCATTTATTGGATCTTCATACCAGCACTTCCATGCTTTCTCCTGTACTTTCAGACCAGCTTTGGAGCAATGTCCTTCTAACATCCACCATCAGCCTAGTTCTGCTCTACTCTGCAAACAACCTGGGAAATGGCTAAGCTGTTACCCAGGTCACTATCTATTGTACTGACCATGGTTTCCTTCACTCTCTTGTTGAACCATCTGTCTATTTACTGGGGTTTTATTTTCACATCCTTGTGTCTAAGTTAGGCAGACATGGATATGAGGGATGGACTACTCAGTGGATAAAGTTTTGGCTGGATGGCTGCTCTCAGAGAGTTGTGGTCATCTGCTGGATGACCAAGTGCAGATCAGTGGTGAGTGGTCTTCCTCAGCAGTTGGTACTGGGATGATCACTGCTTAACATCTTTGTCAGAGAAATGGATAGTGGGATAGAGTGTGTCCTCAGCACATTTGTTGACACCAAGATGTGTGGTGTGGTTGACAAGCTGGAGGAGAGGGAGGGCATCCAGAGGGACCTTGGCAGGCTTGAGAAGTGGGCTTGTGCCAACCTGATGAAGTACGACGACTCCAAGTGCAAGGTTCTGCTCCTGGGTCAGGGCAATCCCAAGAACAGGATTCTCTGCCAAGGCTGGGCAGAGAATGGAGTGAGAACAGCTCTGAGGAAAAGGACTTGGGGGTGTTGGTTGGTGAGAAGCCCAATGTGAGCAGGCAAGGCACACTTGCAGCTCAGAAAGCCAACCATGTCCTGGGCTGCAGCAGAAGCAGCATGGCCAAGAGGTTGAGGGAGGGGATTCTCCCTCTGCTCTGCTCTTGTGAGACCCCACCTGGGGCACTGTGTCCAGGTCTGGAGCCTCCAACACAGGAAGGAGCTGTTGAGGTGAGTCCAGAGGAGGGGCACAAGGATAAACAGAGAGCTGGAGCACCTCTACTGTGAAGACAGGCTGAGAGAGTTGGGTTGTTCAGCCTGGAGCAGGGAGGGCTTCTGGGAGACCTTGTAGCAGCTTTTCAGTACCCAAAAGGGGTTACAGGAAAGCTGGGGAGGGACTTTTTATAAGGGCATGGAGTAATGGGATGAGGGGTAATGGCTTTAAACTGGAAGAGGGGAGATTTACCTTAGACATTCTTCAGTGTGAGGGTGACGAGATGCTGGGACAAGATGCCCAAAGAAGTTGTGGAGACCTCATCCATGGAAGTGTTCAAGTCCAGGCTGGATGAAGCTTTGAGCAACCTGGTCTAGTGAGAGGTGTCCCTGCCTATGCAGGGGGGAAGGATCTAGGTGATCTTAACAGTCTCTTTCAACACAAACAGTTCTGTGACTCCATGAAGTGCTTTGTGGCAGAGACACTTCTGTTGTCTTTGTACAGCATAAAATTGTTAGTAAGCAGCTACCTGTATCCATAGTAAAAACAAGAGTATTAGAAGCTACAAGAGACATTCCTCTTTGATTGTTGTCAAATAGAATGGAGATGAGATAAACATCAAAGTGATGGATAAATAAATTAATTTTTAAATTTCCTAGCCACATTCTCTAAATATGTTTTCATGTTAAGAATCAAAAACACTGGGTGAAAATGCTTCCTAAAATCACTGAATTTCAAAGTAGTCTTGAAGCAAAAGTATTAGTGAAAGTGAGAAAGAAGTGTGGATTCTATATGAGTTTTTTTCACTAGATAGAGTGATAGAGGAAAGCCACTCTCTTCAGGGTGTTTTTGCTGTTTGTTTAGGGGTTTTTAATTTCATCCTGCTTTGCAGAGTGGTGGTTCTGACTTCAGCCCTTCATCATTCATTATTTGAGATCTGTACATGGAGGAGAGGGATATTAGGGGAAAGATAAAACTTTCAAAGGATATTTCTGCCTTTCTGAAATAAAACCTGCTAAAAGTATAAATATTTCAGGGTAATCTAATGTATCTGCTGAAATGCACATGCTACCAGCTCCAGCAGAAATATGTGGTGAATGTAAGTAGAAAAAATAGTCAATTACTATTACAGAAGTATTATTAGTTTTTGGAATTTCCTGGTGTGTTGGCTCCATGTTGAAAATGTGTGTTTGCTTTCACACTTAGCATCTGGTTTTCTTTTTATACCATTTGCTCTTCCATTGAATTAAAAGCCAAAGTGTGGATAAGCAGCCTTCAGTAATAGAGCTTGTAAATTCCTTGCCCAGGAACTATATAAAGATGCTCTGCATTCCTCAGTCAGGACCTAAGTGCCTTCTTGCAATGACAAGCGTAATAATTTCATGAGCCAAAAGCTGTTGAACTGCTCAATCTTATCATTCCTTGCCTACTTCAGCAGCTCAGATTGTGAATTCCTGTAGGATGAGCCACAGGCAAGGAATAGTTGCTCTAAGCAGAGTCACCTCTCTCTCTATGCATCCATCATACATTCTGGAAAATGGGAATAACACTGCTGGGTTTGCTTGGATTCTCAACTTAGAAAAGTGGAAAATAGACCTATTTTTATTTATTTATTTTTATGTTATAATTTTATTTTTTTATAATTTTATGTATTATTATTTATTTTTGTATCACTGCAGGGCATGGTTCATTATTGTGGAGCAGTACTTCACTGTGCTAGGTGCTTGCAAATCTAAAAGGATGAGCTTATATTCAATTAAAATTCTACAGTCTATTGTAAATAATGCAACACTGATTATTGTTATTAATACCAAAAGGCTCTGTGTACTTACAAGCCAAGTTATTTATAAATCCCCAATCAAATTTCCTAATATGAACTGCAAAATATGGATTCCTCAACCTATAAAAGATGTGATTAAAAAGTGACAGATTTTCAGAGGAGTAATACCACACTTCTCCTTTTCCAGATGTAGTAATGAACATGTTTCCCATTAAGTCACATTTATCTACTAAATTTGGTGCTTAAAAGGTCAGCTGTTTCCTCTTAATGTTACAAAATATTTTTAGGGAAATGGATGGGGTTTTTTTTATCTTTCTGAGTTTTCACAATTTAAAAAGTCATCAAAATTTTCCAAAAAGCAAACCTTGGAGCAGAGAAGAGCTATGAAGGGTTTAAATCCAAGCGCAAAGAACTGAATTTCTGAGACAGAACCCTTCAGGGGGTGATGCTTTTGCTTGCTTGCTCTGATACCAAATTGCCTTCTAAATCCTGTTGCTCCTGTACAGATTTCTGGAAAACTATGGTAGGTTTTTTTTTTTTGGTATTCTGTAAGTAAATAGGGCAGTGTCTTATCCTGAGGTATTTTAGCTGGACAGTTTAAAGTAAAAGAATGTGTGCTGGAAAATCTGCTTCACTCTTTTAGGTTTTGCAGATTTTTGGTTGTTTGGTGTTTTTTTGTGTATTTGTTTTTTAACATGTTAAAACATCAGTTAAAACATCAGATATAGCTAGAATATCTCTGATAATTCTCTGGCATGAAGTATTTTCCTTTCTATGGGTTGCTAAGGTGGTTATTCAGCCCTCTTTAGATTACGCTTAACCTCATCCCATCTTGAAATGGCTTGAGCTACATAAGCAACATGAAATAGAAACCTAAAAGGATTAATGTCTCTTGGCAGAATGAGAACAGCCCTCCCTGAAGTGCTGGGCATGTGACTGGTTCTGGTAATAAAAGCTTTTCCTCCCCCTGCTGTGATAACCACTGTGTTTGGGCTGGTTTGCTCCTAAGCATTGTATAGGACTAGGGATGCTGAACACCTGTTTGTTTTCTCTGCAGAAATAAACTGCAACCAAATTTCTCTTCCCTGTTAGCTAGCAATGGTGGGCATCTTCCTTCCCAAAGAGAGAAACTGCCTCTTACAGGGAGTGGTGATGTTAACTTCAAGGCAGTTAAACCATTAGAAATTAAGTCTCAATTCCTAGGTGATCACACTGACAAATTTTGCCTACTCCTGTTTCCTTTTACCAGCACTGTCAATCACAAGCATTAGACATTTCAATAAATCTCAAAAATCATGTGACTTCAAAAACAGAATGTGATTATGAATGTGTTATTTTAGGGGTGATTACTGGACCCTTACACCTTATATTTTCAAGATTTTGTCTACAATTACAAGGTCTGGTACATATTTCTTTTTGATGTATGATTCAACGTCTGATTTCAGAAACTGCAGCTTTAAGAACATCTTATGATGCTATAGTTGTGATAAAATTGAAGGATTTGTGATACCATTGTTGCTTTAGAGTTATGATATAGAGGGAACATAAAGAATCTTACTGGATTTAGTGCCTTGCAGTTCTTAAATGGGTGATAGGGGCTGGATTTGGGCTCTGTCTCTGGCAGTGGCTGATTCAAAAGATTTTGGTCAAAATGAAAGTTATTCTTTACAAGTTGTTCTTTTGTTGTGGTGACCACAGAAGATTTTCCCATTGACAAGGAGACTGATGCCTCCTAAGTCCATTGCAAAGCACAAAGGCCTACATTAATATCAACAGCTATTATTGACTTATTTTAGAAATAGCACATTATTTAAAAAGCATGCACCTCATGGTTCAGGTATGGGTGATTCTGGCTGTACTGGCATCAGTGAAGAGAGGGATCTAAAAGTGAAGAATCCCAGGTCTAATACAGTTTTCTCCAGCCTTGTGTATTGAATATGTGCAGACTTTCCAAACACTCATCACTTCAGCTTCAGGCAATTCTTTTCTAAACTTAATTGTGGACACAAAGTGCTCCTGAGACATCTTCTACTCAGACACAAGGGTCCTGGAGCTAAACTGTCCCTGTCTCTGCTTCCCAGGCTTGCTTCCTCCTGAGACAAACAGCTTCATTGCACCTCACACCCCATCCTAGGCCTTCCTTTCTTTCGTCTGTAGGCAGCCTCTGAGTGATCCCTTTTTTCTCCCCTTTAAGTTAAAACTTTACTAATTCTGAATTTTTTTACTGATTTTTTTTTTTTATATCAAGGCAGGACTTGCACCGTGACTTTAGCTTTCTGAAAATGGCCAGGTATCTTCTGGCTTAAGGGGAAAGGATGGAGGAGGATGAGTGAAAGGAAACACACATATATTCTTTAAAGAACAATGTCTTCTTTTGTCCTATAGCTCTTCTGTCACTGGCTGGAAGAATTAGAAAGAGCAAGTTCTGAACCAGGTGCCATTTGCTTTCATTGTCACAGACATTTCATTAACAACAAATAAAATCAAAGTTTGCCACTTACACTTGCTCCAAAGTTTTGGAGCAAAAAAACCCGAGACCTAAGTTAGGAGAGGTTTATACTGCCTAGCTGCCCAGGGGAGAGACTTCAAGCTTTTTTTAGAGTCCTAAAGACTGGGAAAGCAAAAAAGAAATTAAAAGAATATGAGAATTAAGCATAAGTCATCTCTATGATTTCCCCACACAAAGTCTATTGAGAAAATTCTGAGGCTGAGGTTTGCTGGGCTAACTGCAGATTGCTCTGCAAGATCACTCAAAATCTCTTATAAATATAACTTCATAAAATACCATCTCTTTTTCCTCTCTGTTGTTCTTTTTCCACTGAGGCATTTTTCTAGTGTACAAAAGCTACTCCCATTTTTTCTGCCAAGCTCTTCCTAGCTCTTGTCTGTCAGTAAAGATCCTTACCTGTTTTCTTTACAGGCTCTGGCATCTTCACTTTTTGTTTCTGTCGAAGCTCCCAGTTCTAGCTGGAAAGCAGGAGCTGAGCTAAACAGAACTGAGGCTGCAGGGCTTTTGAGACCCCCTAAACAAAGTGTGGGTGGAAGCCCCCATCCTGCTCCTCCCCCTTGATCTCCCACTGTTGTCAACTATGGCACCTTATCAACAGCAGGGCACACTTGACAGGCTACATCAGCTGGGATAAATATAGCCAAGTTCCAGGAGCCAGGGAGCTCCAGCCACTCAAGAGTGGTTACCACAGATCTGCTGGTAGCACAATCTGATGTTGTACATGTGTAGAGTACATTTTCCAGCCTCTGTGAGTATTGCATTAAGAATTCCTGCACTTTTGTGTTTATAGCACATTGAGCAAACAGCATTCAGCATTGAGAGCTGAATGCTCACATGCTGGTTCTGCACTCACTCTAAATATGTATCTGCTTGCATTCTTGCCACCCATTTCAGTCTTTGCTGTTGTTATAATGGAATCACAACTGAACATCCCCTCATATTGTTTTTTTCTTGTTTCTTTTTTTTTTCTTTTTTTTTTCCTACTGAAAACTCTTTAGAAATAAATGTGAATCTTCAGGAAATAACTCTCTTTTTCAGAGAGACACATCACTGACATTGGCAGACACAACTATAAAGTATGACACTACTTAATAGTTCTCCCTCCCCATCCACCCACATGTATTTTTTTTTTTTAATCTTAATTACCTTTTAAAAATAGTTCCAAGGTTCTATTTGATTCCTCTATAAGTTTTAATTTTATTTAATCATATAGGAAGATCTGGGGCATATCTCACTGGAAAAGTGCTCTAGTATTGCTGTTTCATACTCCAGTCATTACTTCTTCTTTGTTCATACCTTTTGCATATGTCAAAATAATGACTGGACAATCATGCCTCTGTTGACTTGGTGGTTTATCTATTTCCTCTCACTTTTTTCTGTCTCCTTTTGAGCTTTATCAGAGAAACTCTGTAGGCCAAGCACTGAGCACATTTTAGCTACCACTAGTATTGAAACAGTATTTTTTTTAAAAGTGGGTTTTGTTTTCTACAGTTTTACTAGCCTGTAAAAACCTTGGTCTGAAGGATTTCTGCTTTTGGCAGAGAGCTCAGAACAAGTGTGCACACAGCACATGGGGCACTGGGCTTTGTGTCTTTCACCTCTGACTCTCTGGGCAGACTGAAAGGACAAATGTGAAGATGCAAGAGTGACTGCTGCTCCCCTTCCTCATTTTGGGTCAAATACTTGCCCTGAGGCAGGGTGTCACATCTGTGTGAGGAAGAAGGACAGGATGTCACCTATGTACATTGTCCATGAATCTTTTTCTAGTGTAGGACAAATGAGTATGATATGTTCTTGCCCTACTACCCTCTGCCTGAGGCATTTCACGGGGAGTCAGAATCTCAGCTATTTATTTAGCTTGAGCTTTTTCAAAGGGCTTTGGTCCCACAGCATGAGAAATCTGCCTGCTGAAGGTGGTTATTCCTTTCTCAAGTGCTTCTCCCGAGTAGGGAGCTGCCATTAACTCCCTTTCTTGACAGTGCTGATCCCCAACACGCTGCTGGAACTGCATCCAGGTCCCTGCTGGGAAGAGAGTTGTCTCCCTGCAACCTTAGACAAGCAAGGCCACAGGAGACAGAGCTACCACGGGCTGACATGGAGACAGTAGAAAGGCCTATGCTGATTCTCCAGAGGTGGACTGAGAGGAAAGCTACACTTCTCAACTTAGTTGCTTCTCTACTATGTGTCCATGAATTAATGTTTACAAAAAAAATCAGCTGACTAGAAGTCACTTCTACAGTATTAAAACATGAACTTCTTGTAATTGCCATCAGAATATATGAATCTTCCTCAGGAATCATTTTGCCTAGAGAATTTAGTTCTGCACCTTCATCTTTTCTCCCTCGCTTCTTGTCCTGGTTTGAGAGTCTCAGATCGGAACTCCTATGAGCAAATAATTGATTTTACTGGTAGCCTATATGTCATGTTCTGAGGGTCTTTATTTGATAGAATAGATAGTGTGCTGACATGTGATGTTAGACTTGGATTTGAGATTATACAGTTCTGATTTTTTTTTTACTGTTAGCACCATAAGACTTTATTACCATTTACTAAAATGTGGAAAGTAAGTGGAGCCATTTGTATGGGTTGAAGGGGATACACACTTACACAAAACCTCTCTAAAATGCAGGACTGCACTATTTATCATATAATCCAAGCTGCATTTGTGCTGGGAGCATCCAGTAGGAGGTGCTTCACAGCAAGAACTGAGAACACAGGAAGAGTGACATGTGGGATGATGAATATCTAACCCAGAACTCATTCTGAATGCAAATAGATATTGGCTTAAGTACATCTGAAATATTTCTTCTAAGTTCTTGGAACTCTAAGTACTAATTTCTTTCTAAAATTACATCAAGTCCTTGGGCTCAGTACTTCCCAACAGTAGTGATTCCAGTATTGAAATATGCATTGTAAATCCAGGAGTTCTATTACTGGTCCCCAATTTTCTGTCTTTTAATTTGAACAGCCTCTTGTTCTGGGGAAATAGAAATTGCCATTGAGTGGATGCATGTTGGTTGTTTCCTATACTTTTGTCACAGCACCTCCAGGTTTTTAGGACAAAAAATACAGCTGTGTAAATCTACATTAAGCCACTTTAAAACCTGACATTACAAATGGAAGGATTTTCTTTTGTTTGCAGTTCTCTTATAGTCAGGTATTTGCCTGTAAAATTGTTGGGCATGTGTCTGATGACAGTGAGTCTGTAAGAGATGATTTCCATCTTTGGTGATGAAAGGGCCCTGCTTTCTCCAGAGCAAAGAGGGAGCTCATCCTGCCACACATGGCTTGCAGAATAATTGTGTTTGTTTCTCTGCAAATTTATGGGATACTATAAACCCTGTTGTCATTCAAAGGAGATACAGACATTTGTAAGGCTGAATTCAGAGGGTAGATTGTTTGAGGGCAGTAGCTCAGTAATGGCCTGGGAGCCATTATTTCCTAGGGAATTTGAAAGTTTATGCTACTCTAAGAAATCTAATAGAGTCCTAAAAATATATCATAGGATGGTGAAGCATTCCCACTGTCTATTAGAACGAATAGCCAGGCAATTACTCTGCATTTCTTTATTAATGTAGGGAGTACAGTGTGTAGGTGTTCCTTCCAGTGATGCTGGCTGGGATCATGTCAAGAAGTTTATTCTGTTCTGCACTCTCTCCTGGCTATTGACCACATATACTCAGCAAACTTGTTTAGACTTGAACAGCTATGGGCTCTCGCAAGTGCCTGAGAACTTTTTCCCAACATGTTTCTTGTGTCCCAACATTTATGTTTTGGTTTGGTTTGGTTTTTTCCTGTTTACATAAATATTCCATATTACATGTGGTTGTAGCATTTTCCTTTTCAGGAATGGATTTTCCACTATGATGACACCTGACAACTTATTTTCTTTGGATCTCTTTTCTCAGGATTTCATTAGATCAATTCCATATCTTTCTCACTCTAGACTTCCCAGTTCTGTTCAATATCTTTATTGATGATTTCAATGAGGGGAATGAGTCCCTCATCAGCAAATTTGCAGATGACACCAAGCTGGGGGGGAGTGTGGATCAGCTGGAAGGCAGGAGGGCTCTGCAGAGGGACCTGGACAGACTGGAGAGTTGGGCTGATTCCAAGGGGATGAGGTTCAACACAACAACCCCATGGGGAGCTCCAGGCTGGGCACAGAGTGGCAGAAAGGGACCTGGGAGTCTGGATTGCCAGGAAGCTGAACATGAGCCAACAGTGTGCCCAGGTGGCCAAGAAGGCCAATGGCATCCTGGGCTGGCTCAGGAACAGCGTGGCCAGCAGGTCCAGGGAAGGGATTCTGCCCCTGTGCTCAGCCCTGGGGAGGCCACAGCTTGAGTCCTGTGTCCAGTTCTGGGCCCCTCAGCTCAGGAAGGAGATTGAGGTGCTGGAGCAGGTCCAGAGAAGAGCAAGGAGGCTGTGAAGGGATCCAGCACAAGTCCTGTGAGGAAGGGCTGAGGGAGCTGGGGGTGTTGAGGCTGGAGAAGAGGAGGCTCAGGGGAGACCTCATCACTCTCTCCAACTCCCTGAAAGGAGGTTGGAGCCAGGGGGGGGTTGGGCTCTTCTCCCAGGCAACTCTCAGCAAGACAAGAGGGCACAAGAGGTCTCAAGTTGTGCCAGGGGAGGTTTAGGTTGGACATTAGAAAGAATTTCTTTATGGAGAGGGTGATCAGACATTGGAATGGGCTGCCCAGGGAAGGGGTGGATTCTCCATCCCTGGAGATATTTCAAAAGAGCCTGGATGTGGCACTCAGTGCCATGGGCTGGGAACTGCAGCGGGAGTGGATCAAGGGTTGGACTTGATGATCTCAGAGGTCCCTTCCAACCCAGCTGATTCTATGATTCTATGATGACTTGATTCTTCCTGTAAACATTTAGTGCTATAGGTTTAATTCAGCAAGCTGCTGGAGGACATGAGTAACTTTAAGCATGGAGTTACTTAATTCTGAATGTTTCTGTGCTCAAATTTGGGAAGATTTAATTCAAGTACTGTGGTGAGTCAGCGCCTTAAGCTGTTATTCTCCATAGATACTTTCCAGGAGTCAGAATGAAGTTCAATCAGTGGAGGGTATGAGTTATGTCTTCCCCACAGTGAAACAGAGCCACGAGAATGATTTCATCTGATGAAGGGAAATGTTCCTGTTCCAGTTTTAACTTTGCAGCTCTTGTAATTTCCAGTGTTATATAAAAGAGTCTGCATTCAACATTCAACACTGAGCAAAATCAATTTATTTCTCTGCTATTACACTTCTGGTTACCAGGTGGCAGCATTGTTGTGATGGTAATTTTTTATTTTCTAGCATTTTCTACATTTCATTTATTTATTTATTTATTCTGCTACCTTTAACAATAAAACTGCTATGTAAATGAAATATTTGCTAGTGATGGCTACATGGGCCCAAAATAGATGTGCAGTGGATTGAATTAACTACTTACAAGTCCAGTGCAACCCTGGATGATTTTTAAGAAAATATTTGTTCTTTCATCCTATATTCAAATGAAACTGATGTGCACAGTGAAGCAACACGGAATAAATGTCTCTGAGGCTTTGCTAAAAAAGGGAATGAGAGGGGAAAGGATGTCCTTTGTCAGAGTAATTACCTTGCAAGTCTGAAATTTTTATTCTCTGCCTGAGACAGTGGCTTTCATTATGTAGTTCAAAGTCAGGCTCAAAAAGGACAGGACAGTGTGGCCTGCAGTGACAGGCTGGTGATGTATCTTTCAAATCCTAGAGAGCTGCAGCCTTCTGCAGCCAAACCACAGGATTTATTATTTATAGATACCATTATCAGCAACTCCTTCTAATAAGACTGTCCAAGTTCCTATTAAAGGACTTTGTCCAGATGTAGCTGGTGCCCAGGTGGAAAATCTCTGTATTACTTTTCTACCTTGGTGGTTTTTTTTCTTTTACTTTGTCATGCCATTTGATTTCTTGTCTCTGTCTCCACTCATTTGTCTCTCCGCTTTTTAGTTTTCTTCTGTGTCAATATCACCTCCTCCATGATTCAGGAGTTTCTGAGGACAAGGTAGTGTAATTAACTCTTAGTTCCAGGCTTGCATGCTTCCTGGTGCTGAGTGGTGGGAGAGCAGAGCTGGCTCAGAGCAGAGCATGGGCCCAGCAGGAGGCATTCCCTGAGAACCCAGGCATAGAGCTCTGGCATATATGCTGCCAAGGCATTTGTCTTCACTGGCACAGCTTGGGTTTACATGGGTTTATGGGGTCCTAGTAATGCTGATGCTGCTCATTTGAGTTTCCCTCTGTACAACCATTTTGTATCCTCTGCTTTACACCCCATATTTGGTATCTTTCTGGGCGCTTGGCAGTTAACTTGCTTTCATTTCAGGGATGTGCTTTCAGCTGGCATCATGATAACCAATGTTGCTCCAGCTTCTAGACTGCAGAAAAAGTGCAGTCTACGTATGCTCAGTGGGAATTTTCCAGATTTTACCCTCTGCTGAAGTTTTCACTGGGTCAGTTTGGCCCAGCATGGAGGTCAGCAAAATTTTCTCCGCAGCTACTGTGGGGCTTGGGCTGAGTCCACACACTTGAAGGAAGAACAAACAGCAGGTACATCCTGTTTTCCAAAGCCCACCTCCCTCATTCAGAGAGAGAAGGGAACACACCAAGTAGACTGGGACAAGGAAATAAAAATATGTGAAGAGTGTGGGCTGGGAGGAGAAAATTAAGACTAGAGGTTGTGGGAGGGCTTTGAAATAGATGCTCAAAGGACAAGAACATTGAATGGGGAGCTGGGGTACAAATAGGTGTGAGGGAAGAGAACTGGGAGTCAGTAGGTGACAAGATAGAAGATAGGCAAGTAGTGACAAGATAGACAAGAAGTGACAAGTAGGTGACAAGATAGAAACTGTTAGAGGATGTAGGATGGGAAAACTATTAAATATATTGGAACTGAGAACCAGTCACATAAAGAGAAGCTGACTGGAAGCACATGGAAGAAATTTTGATCTGAGAGGAAGAAATAACTCTAGCCAAGCAAAAGTTGAAAGCTGACATTGAGAATAAAGCAATTGGGATATATTAAATATAGAGGCATCTCATGGCTGAGTCCAGAGGTGGAGATTGAATGAGTGTATGAATGAATGAAGCAGTGGAGGTGTATAGCTGGGACTGGCTGAGAAAGGAACACAGTTGTTGGTGGGTGGGAAAAAGTGATAGAGAAAATGTCTAAAGGTGAATTCCAGAACGATGTTTCTAAAAGCAAACACTCAAAACTTAGAAAATTACTTAGTTAAATCTGAAAGAACCCCAAATTTGTTTGTATAGGCAAATGCCCAGCTCAGCACCCAAACATTGGTTACTTTGCATAGGCAGAGGCATTGGAGCATTCTGCACAAGTGGTCAAAGGGCTTCTGAGCAGAGCACTGCTGATCTGCTGCTGGGGAGTGAAAACAAGAGCTGGGAGGTAGCCCTGAAAGCACAGAAACTGCATTCCTTCCTACCACAAACCCGCTTCCCCAATCCTTTGCATAACCTTGGTCTCCCCGACACCTCCTCCCACCCTTCCTTCTCCTCTACCACCTCCTGCTAAACCTTATCTGCTCTACCACATCCTCATTCTCCTCCTGTCCATAGGCTGCTCTGCTCGTTCTCACGTACTGCTTTGACTCCCTAATAGGAAAAAGTAACACTGGGGGGACCTGGAGGTGTGAGGAGTGGGGGATGTGCCTGTGTGAGTGGAGAAAATGGAAAGAAATAGAGAATGGATAGAAAGTTGCCCCAGGAAACCTGATTTAATGGGCCTGCTTTGAGCAGGGTTTTGGATGAGGTGACTTCCAGAGGTTCCTTCCAGCCTAAATTACAATGTGATTCTGTGGGGTGATGGGAAGTGCTGTGGGAGAAATAAAGGGCTAAAGGAGAAACAAAGGAGTTATGAGAGTGAGAACCACAAAGAGTATCTGCAGTCCAGTGCTGTTTGCACACTCTTTGGGGGAAGTTCATGTTCCCAAGCCCTTGGAATAGGGCTCGGGTGGCTTTGGTTATACACAGACCTCCCTAACACCACAGGCTCAATTGAATTACACCATGTAAACTTGTTAGAGAGGAAAGATGGACCTAGGTGAAGTTTTAGCTGTGTTCCAGTTGCTTCAAAGAGCACAGCTCTTTGTCTACCTGACTGTAATACAGGGTTAGGGGATTCATTACACTAGTTTTGTTAATGGCAAGCTTTACATTTTTAGTGTTTTAGTTATTTGGGTAGCCAATATCATGTAAATTTGTTTTGAGTGTTGCTTAGAAGAAGGAAAGGTGGTGAGATAGCAAGTTAACAGGCAAAATAAATTAGAAATAATTGCAAATTCTTGGAATTGGTACCCACAGAGCATGGCAGTCTGTGTCATCACAATCTACCTGTAATCCATACCTCTTAAACACACAAAAGTGGGATTCCTTTGGGAAAGATGCTGTTCTGGGCTTTGTCAAAGAAAATATATTTATTGTATTGTCATCAGTGAGAAAGTCTCTTCTATGAATTTACAGTGTGCAGTTACAGTATAGGCAAAATCAGAGCAAAAAAGGGTAAAAAACTGAACTGTCACGTGAGGTCTGTACTTGTTATGAAGTTGGCATCATAGTTTTAGTTAAGTTTGATGATTATGAAGTGATTCTTCTTGTGCAGATATTGGGATGAGGGAGAAAAATGTATCAAGAAATGGAAGAAAAAATAAGAGCTTAAGGGAAACAAATAAAAAAGTAAACTGAGGCAGAAGGTTTACTGAGGAAAAAAAAAGCCTGGCAAAGTTCAAATTACAACAAAGCTTTGTTGAGACAAAAAATAAACTCTGAAAATCGAGACAAACACAGACTATAAGACTCTGGCAGTGTGTGGATCTCAAAATCAGACTCTGGAGATAAAATCTGTGGAAGGAGGAGATTTTAAAAATGGTAAATATACTAGGATATCTATGTAAATATGAGAAAGTATGGGGGTTTTTATAAATGTAGACTGTCAGGCAACAGAAAATGGTAGCACCTTTACCTGTAGTTCTGTCTGATGTAGGTGAGTAGCTGCTCACCTAGAAATGTCTAAGACCCTCTTTGGGTAGAATTACAAATTATATTCTGTCTTTATAAATTTATTATAAGCAGATCATCCCTCTCTACAGCTCATGAAGTTTTTCTGCCTTCTACACCTGAAGTGTTTGGCTGCAGGGAAGCTAAGGTATTATAGGAAGTTCACTCTTTTGGATTTAGTACAGCAATAGTTTTCTGAATAACATTTTTCCACAATAACTGATTAGGAATCACTCAGCCTTTAATAAAGGTGTTGTGTTTGGTTTGGTTTGGTTTTTTAAACAGGATGGAAAGGTCATCTGTAAGTTGAATATCCAGCTGTAGTATGAATGCTTGTTTGAAAGAGGATTGATGGTCTCTAACAGCACAATGTGGGCTGCACAATGTTCCAAAAAAACTTGAGCTAATGATGGGACATCTCTCTAGCTAATGGCTTAGCCTAGGTTTTTGCAGCATGTCTGCTACTTGGCCACTTTCAGAGAAAGCAGAATGTTTGCTTCTCTGTAATTTTCCTGAACCAGTGATGTTGTCACATTGATTTTTGGTATCTTTCTCTAAAACAGCCAAAGAGCTTCTGTTTGAATGTGCAACTGAATGGCAATAATTTAGCTTGATGAGAGCCTGCTGCCCAGACCAGTTGGATTGTATGAGACACAAACTGTAGTGCTCAGAGAAACACCATCATTTGGTCTTCTTCACAGCTGCAGCACATTATTATTTTGTCTCTTTATGCCACAGCCAAAAAACCTGACCAGAAACAGATGGGGGCTGAATATTTTTAGAAACAATATTTCAAAGCATTAATAAGAGGAAGAGAAAAAGATTTCAACTTTGGAAATAAAGAAATTTTAAGCCTGCTTGTTAAAGTATATTCAATAGTATTTTAAAAAAATGTTTTAATTATAAATAATAGTGTACCCAGAAATATTTTTCCTCAGATTCTTCTATTTTCATGTTACTTGCAGCCAAAACCAGTGTAAAATGCAAATTCTTCAATTCAGGTAGAAGTAGCTGCTCTAAAATAATATTTTATAGTAATGCAGTGCTCAGATCAGTCATTTAAAGGTTATTGTTCTTCCTGTGTGGATGTTTATTCTAATTTTTTAATATTACTCCAGCATCTGATTGTTTTCTATGCAAAACTTGCTAGGAAAACTGAAAACTAGGTCTCTGAGATCTAAAAAGTTTTTTCTTTTTCTTTACAAGCTTGAAATGTTTTATAGTGATATCATAAACATCTCCACAGTTAGCTCACCAGTTGGCTCTTTTCAGTCATCACAGTTCTCCTGCAAGAGGAAATGGTCCCTCTCCTCCAAATTCTAAGGTCAGAAAATGATCAGTTCTGCTTTTCAGGCTGTGTTTGTGACGAAGATATTTTTGTGAAGGGAGGAATTAATTCTCTACTTTTCTTGAATATCAAGCCTGCAAGTCTAATGTTTTCTATTAATTTCCAGTTATAAATCAGTGTTCAAGGGTCATCATCAGTACCAAGAAGAAGAGTCCTGAGTTTCTAGCTCAGCCCTGAAGAAATCCTAATTATGTCAGTGTTGAGTGTTGTCTTCCAAGAGCTACCTCCAGTGTCTTCAGCTTTCATCCTACAATTGCAGTGTACATGCAGTCTGATTTAGTTATCAAATTGTGTGAAAATTCTTCAGTACAAGTTTAGAAACACAGTATCTTCTTAAATTATGTAACTTTGACATATCCTAACCCTAACTGAATTAAAAATATTTGACTAGGAGAATACATGTGATCCTTAAAGAACAGTAACTAATAAATAGAAATTACCTCTCAGTCATGTAAAAATCTTGCAACTCAACTTTTAGTTATTGTTCTTTAAGGATCATGTGTATTCTTGCCTTGGAAAGAGAAAGTTCTGAATCCCTCACCTACATTTAATTATCAGTTGAATTCTGGCATTATCTGATAAACTTTTTGTGTTTGTGAACTGGGAGGAAGAATTGGCAAGTACTACATTGTGATTTTTTTTTTTTTTTTTTTAAGCAGGAGCTTCTTTCTGTTTGGCTCCAAGGAGACACTGGTGTCAGCAGGGCTTTCACTTCCATGGTGTGACTGTCAGTGTAGATAAAACTCTGTTCAGATGCAAGTTTGAGAACTTAGGTCTGTGAGAAGCTCATCACTTTCAGCTATTTCTATAATAAAAATAATAATGTCACATTCAGTGAGGACCAAACAACTCCAAAAAGCTTTAAGTTTGTTACTACTTAGTTACAACATCCAAATTGTCATATTTGGTATGTTCTACTAAATTTTAATAGTGTTAAACAAAACCCTTCTCATTCCTCAGGTCATTCTCAGACCTCGCTCATTTCTCCTCATCTATTTTGGGAGAGTCCTGATGACATCTTCTGATTTCTGAGTGCTTGAGTTGAGACATGTTAAATAATGTTAAAGTTGAAATATTAATTATCTTAGTGTTGGTTGAGCTTGGTTTTCTTCTCTGTGTTTAGATGTACTGGGTAACTTTATGCAGTTCAATTATCTTTTATTTTGCATTTTGAGTGTAATCGATACAGTGCAGTTATTAGTTACTATTAATTGTTTTGCAGTAGGGACTAAAATCCACCCTTAAAAGCTTGAAACTTGTTTGTACTAGAATCCTGAAAAGATTAATAAATGCAACTTATTTCCTAGAACGGGTCATAGGCTAAAATCAAAATATCAGTGTGGAAGTAAGCAAAGAGGGAAGAGCAGGAGAAGGAAAATCAGTGAAACCACAGAGGATCACGGTTAATTGTTATGTTCTAGGCTGGATAGAGGTATAAATGCCATTCTTTGTGTAAGTGAAATTATTCAACTGGCAGGGCTTCATTTACACAAGAAAAAGTACTGAGAGATATACACATGTATTTCAAAACTGACTTCAGTGCTGTGGTCTCTTTCACAGCAATGTATCTCACCTATTACCTGTTGCTTGGTTTGACAGCAGTGATGATGTTGTTAAATAAATTCAAAAGCAGGAACGGGTGGACAAAGCCCTAGAACCCAATGTCTGCTTTGTTCCAGGGAACCACACACGAGCTGTGTCTTCATAATGGAATGCACATGAGATTTGCTTGTGAAGTAATCATTTATTATGCAAACGCCAGAACTTTATGATATCAAATTTTATTAAATATGTACATGTTATTACTATTTAAAAGAACGAGTATCATTCCAAGATCTGCAAACTTCTCTCTAGCTCTGAGAGCTGCGGCAGAGCCTGTATTAATGCTAGTTTGAAAGCTGTAAGCTAATGCAGTGTCACTGTGAAGGACACAGCACCACCTTTGGAGGCAAAACTTCATCATCTGTATTCTTTAGTTACGGTACAATCAAAAAAAAAAAAAATCTCTCCTGACAATAATATATTTGTACATTGTTTAAATTTCCCAGCTCTGTCCAACTTGTAGGGTGGAAGCAAAGAATTCTGTCACGTTTAGGATTCTCAGATGCTGAAGAAGGGAATTCGTACCAGAAACATCTGATGGTAAAGCCCTTTAAAGGCAGAGAAGGGGGCACAGGAAGCAAAGGGAAAGATGTGTCCATCTCCTCTGCTGGTATCCAGCCAGGAGGTCCTAATATTTTTCTTGCTTAGGGTCCCACAGCCTCAGTGAGGATAAGGCTTCCTATCAGAGACCCCCCTTCCCATCACCTCTCCACTAAACTGGTAGGTCAGCTTCTTCTTGACTTTCTTGACCTCCCCTGTCTTGCCATAGTTTCTCAAGGCCCGGGCCATCTTCTGGTAGGTCATTTTCTTGCGGTTGCCTTTCTGGATGCCCCAGCGATGTGCCAGTGCTTCTTTGTGCTTGGAGGAGAACTGGAAAGTTCCTTTTTCCTTGTCCACCCACCAGATGCTGTCCTTCATGTCTCCGCTGCGAAGCAGGTCCAGAAGGAACTGATACAGACGGATCTTTTTCTTGCTGCCTGTGTGGGAGTCAGAGAAGAAAGGCAGTGAAGCATTGGTACGAGTATGTAGTTCCTGGGGAATCAGCAGAACCATAGCATTCATCTAACTGTTCAAGCCAAACTTCTTCAGTTTGTAACATTTATAGCAATAGACAGCGTGGGGACATCGTGTGGATTGAGATACCAAGAAGAAAAGGCAAGAATAAGGAATTCCAAAGACCAAACACTTGGTTTGAAGTTAATTGGCTAATTTGAAGCTAACTGGAAAACATTGCTAATTTGAAACTAATCTGAAGCTCATCTGGGCAGGCTATGCAGAACCTGACTGAGCAAACAGAGCTAAATATTTTTCAAAATCAGTTCCTTGATCTCCTTTCCTTGGTTTTCCCATCTGTTAATGGAAATGGGAGTTGAAAAGGCAAAAGCCATTTACATTCAGGAAGGCAGAAGGAAAAAGTGGGAATATGTGGAGAAATGAGGTTTGTGAGAGTCATAAAAGATTCAGGGAAGAAGTCAGGGAAAATGAAGCTCTGGCAGTGGGATAAAATACAAGCACATCTTTTCTACAGTTTTATTTGTTATCATGATGGGAATTCAACAGCTGCTCAGCACACAGTTTAACAGACTCCCTCTGTCTTCACTGACCTGTTTCTCCATGCATAATTCCAGGCCCAGGGTCCACACCATCAGTCTCCCCATCTGATACCTCCAATGGGGGGCTCTGCCTCTCCATGTCTTCCTCATCAGAACTGGGCTGTGGTGGAGAGGAGTACTGGAGGCACATCCGGGGCAAATAGGGCACCTGTGAGAGATAAGAGGAGTAGAGGGAGGAGGTGATGATAGTGGGGTATTGAGGTTAGAAAAGAAAATGTCATGGAGAGAGTTACAAAGGGGAGAGAAAATAAGAGGTACATGAGATTGCTGAGTGCCTTCCTGAGTGGCTGTGTTCTTGACATTTGTAGTAAAAACTATGAAGTTAAAAAACACTTTAAGCTCACAGTCAACGCTTGGACACATACAAATACCCATCTTTACAGGAGGGAAAGAGGAATAAGGTTCTCACAGTCAGAACTTTCCTATATATTACATCCTCTGCAGGTGATACCACCCCTCCTCCCCCATCCCTGCCCACACTACCATTCTTCCTGGTGAGTTTCTGATCCCTGTTGTCTATCCCTGGTGTTAAACTGCTTTTGAGAACAATGTTTTTCTAACATAGACTTTCTGGAACTCTTACATTTAGAAAGAGTTGAGTTGCCCTAGCACGACTGCTTTTACTGGCTTTGGCTTTGTTGTCCTCTGCCTTTCTCAGGCACAGGACCTTCTGGAGGCACTGAGTTCCTACAGGACTCCATCCACCTCTGGAGACAGAGTTGCTTGAGTCTGGCAGCTTCCTGTTCTGAATTTCCCCTGTGAGAAGGGGAATACCCTTAGCACTGAGATACAGAACACATCAGACTGCCTCACATTCTCTTTTCCTAAGTGGCTGCCTGAAAATTCCCCATTAATGGGGATTTCTTATCTGCAAATCCAGCAAGCCAGTTTTTGTTATAAATTCTTTTGCCCTTATGTAGAGGGCAATGTGGAATATACCTCAGCTCTGTAGATTCTTGGTTGCAGCTTGAACTGTTAGGGAACATGCTCAGTTGCCATGAATAATTGCAGCCTCTTATTTCAGAATGAGAAACAGATCAGTCTGAGGGGCAGGGAGTAAGAACCCAGCTCCTACATTAAAAAAACCCCAACAACAACTAGCATCCCACAAACCCAGCTTTATACAGAGTGGGGTTCTGATGGAATGGGACAGATGCCTAGTCCTGGAAGGTGAGGTACTTTTGAGCTGCTCTTCCTTCCCTCCACCCAGAAAAAACATTTTGAGCCTGATTCCCTTCCCAGGGGACCCTGGGCACCAGGGCAGGGTGTGGGTGTTCACTTGGTGCTTTTCAGATGAGTTTTGCACCAGCTTAGAATGTCCCAATCAGGAGTGTGCCAAGGGCTGGTTTTGGGGGGCAGCGGCTGGCGGTTGATGAGAGGGCAGATTGGCTGGAGCCGAGCTGGCAGGAAGGCCAGGATTGGGTAAGTGTGTGTAAGCTTCCTGCCAGCTCCCCCAGAGAGAAACTTCAGCCCTCACCACAGAGTCACCTTCAGCTTCTTACAGTTATGAAAGCTGCGGCCTCACGGGTGGGAAGAAAGGGAGAGACAGTGCCATGGGGGAAGGGGACTGAAGAGGGGGGACAGTGTCTTGCATGGGAGAGACTGGTGAGCCTGCAGAGAAACAGGTGGTGAAAACCTGGAAAGCAGCTGGAAACAGTTCCTCTGGAGCTGAGTGGGATGGTGGGAGGAAGGAGTGGGCTCACAAGCAAAGAGAGCCCCACCCTTTCCCCACCCGCTGTGTTTTTGCTTACTCTCACTTTGCACCTGAAGCTCAGCATAGATCAGTAAATACTGTGGCACAGTTATGTTACACAAAGTCCAAGGCTAGTGTGATTGAAAGAGCCAGGTTACTGGTACAGTTCTGGAGAGAGAAAGCTCAAGAAACTGCCAGCTGCTCCTGGTGTTGCCTCAGGGCATCCATTTGCAGTTTTCCTCTTTCTAAAGCTCTTCACAGTTTTCCAACCTTTTCTTTCATCCGTCCTTCAGAACAACTGTTTTCTTAATTTATTATTTGTGAGACCAGCTGTTGGCAGGCTAACAAAAAGTGTAAAAGAAGTTCTTTCCAAGAGAAGTTTGAGCCTCAAATTTGATTTCATAAAATAACGTAGCATCAGCAGATAATTAGAGAAATATCTTTGCATGTTCTTCCTTTATTTGCAAACTGCAGCTCTGATAGTGCATGACAAGCATGGGTACTGCTGGTAACTGGCAAATTCAGTGGAGGATTGCAGGTTGCTTCCTGCTTCTCTTCCTTTGAAAATGACCTCAATAATAGTACATGTTGCCCAGGACTGTGGCTGAGACACACCAGAGCCTGAGCCTCAGAGCATGCCAAGTACAAGCTTGCATGAGGTACTGTGGGTTAAGGTAAAAAGCCAAGATCCCCAGCTGGGAAGGGAGAGGAGGAAAGCGGTGAATTCTACCTGCTAATATCTTCTGCACCTTGGTATGGAGAGCACAGTGCTCTTTACCAAAAGCTGCAACAGAATTAATTCTCTGCCTTTTGTCCTGAAAGGACAGGTGATAACTGAGGAGAATGAAGCAGGATAGGCAGGAGCAGCCTCTCGTTTTCTGGTGGGACTTCAGGAGGCATCCATGAGGGGCTGATGTTTCTTGTTTGCCTCTGGTTGGAGGCAGCAGTTGGTCATTGTGTATTAGCAGTTGCAGTGAGCAACTGAAACAACTCAAAGCTTCCCACAGACTGCTGTTCCAGAAAGCATTCTTTATATTTGTAACTTTCTGTTCCTAAATCTTTGTTTGCGTCTACGTTTTATACTCTATTCCTGATTCTTTTTTCTGAGTAGTAGGTGAGCAGTTTGATGGCTTGCAGTCAGTTTCCTGTTGACACAGTTAAATTATTCCCTCCGTATTCTTCCCTCTTTGTTTTTTATTAATACAGTATTTGTCTACAATTTCAGTTTGCTCTGAACAAAGAAACCCCAAAAGACACTCCATGTGTGCAGTTTCTCTCACAAAACTTCAGCAATGGCTTCATTATATGAAGCACTGTAGTCACAAGCACTTTTTTTCCCTGACTTCAGTCCTACTCTGTCTTGTATTCCACACATTGTGTGTAGCTTGCGTTGCCTTGGGAAACTCCTGAGCTCCCAGTAATGACTTTGGGAATGTTCTTGTAGGATCATGAGATAAAAGTGATCTCCACATTCACCTTTTGCTTAGTATTTTTACCGTATGATGGAGGAAACCCTTATAATTTCAACTTTAGTGAAAATTCACTGGCACTTTGGTGACTTTGGTGAGACAGAGGCACAGGTTGCTCAGGGAAGCTGTGGATGCCCCCTCCCTGGCAGTGTTCAGCACCAGGTTGGCTGGGCCTTGGAGCAACCTGGGCTGGTGGGAGGGTTGGAACTAGATGATCTTTAAGGTTCTTTCCAACTCAAACCAGTCCATGATTCAATTCTGTGATTCCATGACTAGCTTCATATACAATCTAGCAGAGATAAGACAGTGTGGTTTGGCTCATGGCTTATTTGCTCTCAGGAAAAAATCAAATAGTTTTCCTCAGCCTGTTTCACTGTAGTAAAATTAACATTGACTTCACCTTTCTTGTACAGGTCATGTAAAATTGTCAGGGTTGTTGGAATTGTTTAAATCTTTCCTATTTGTTGCTCAGAATGCCTCCCAGTAGTGATGGGTACAATGCATACCTTCTCATGTTCAGTTCCTCTGCAGAATTTCAAAGGAGTTTCATTCCAAACTAAGCAAAATTTTGAAATTCCCAAAACCTCCACAAAACAATGCTTTGCCCTGAGAATGAAGAGCATTACATGGAGTGCTTGTGCAGTAAGACCAAGTGTAATTAATTTCAGCAATCTCTCCCACGTGAGAGTATTCATTCCTTCATGCATTATTTTCCTTTCCCTTATCTATCACCCTGAGCTGTGAGTCAGGGCTGGTAACCATACCTGATGGTTGAGTCCAATGTGTGTGGTTGGGATTGCAGAGTCCAGGACATGCATCTGCTCGATCTCCATGTGCCTGTAGAGCTGCTGCAGCTGGGGTGGCTGCACGCTCTGCAGTTCTGTCAAGTGGTTGTCTCCAAAGGTCTCAAAGTCACCGTGCATGTGGTGGGGATGATATTCCCAGTAATGATCTAAAGGAAGCAGAAACAAATCATCTGTCGTGATAAGGTGACAAAGCATGGCACTTATTTGGCTTTTTTTGGTTCTTATTCCTGTTCTGCCCTCTCACACCAGCCCTGTTGACTTTAATCTTTGGCACTGCACAGATCCCTGCAAAGTTTCTTTTCCTAATCTCATAAATGCCTGTTGATCAGAAGTATTACTTAGGCCACATTAATTAGAATACTCTTGGAAAGATGGATTTCAATGATGCTTTAGCACAAGATGTGAAAGACATTAATGCTGGTGCCTTTCTCAAGAGGAGACCATAACAATTTTTCATTTTAATTCTTGAGGCAGGAAATTCTACTGATTTATATATTGGCATTTTTTGTTACACTCCTCATGGCATGAAAATGAGGAGACAGAGAAAATTTACAGATTATTCTACAATTATCTTCACTTTTCCTTTTACTCTGATAGCAGAATTTCCAGAATGCTGAAGCAAAGGCATGTAATAGTATTGGGTTTCGTACATTTTTCAGTAGCAATACTGGAGAATAAAAAAGGATAAACTGTTGCAGCAGTGTTTACAGTGTGGCTAAATTATGATGCAGACTCTCTACTATTTTTTCTCTTTAATATTTTTTAATTTTCTGTGATAATTTAGAATTTTTTTCAAAAGCACAAAAAAATATGCTGTTAACCAGTAGCCTGTTTCCTGATTCATTTGCTTTTGAAATTAAATACCATATCTCTATCAGTTTTGTATCTGTTTTTTTTAGTTCTATATAAACCTCCAAAATGTTTAGAATTTCATATTTGCTGCTCAAAACTTAACATCTGCTAGAACAAATATGAAGCATTGCAAATCCTGCTCCTCTTTTACACACAACAGCTGCATGCTTAATTACACACAGTTGTGTGCACTCTGTTTTTTTTAAATCAAAGTCACCATCACAGCATCTGCTGTGACTGAGCTAGGAACCAGTCCTCCATAGTTCAACATTTCATGTGTCATTTTAGGCACAGCTGAAATGTCTTTTGGATATTCAGTGCAGCAGTTCTAATTTATATCTTATTATTCCAAGTTTCCTTCCCTCATCCTACCTTTCTTGTGTTTTAGGTGATTGGTGAGACACTGGCACAGGTTGCTCAGGGAAGCTGACCATGTACATGTACATTTACAAGCTACTCCAAATCATCACATAACTCAGCTGCAGGTATTTAGCTCTCACTCTTTCCATATAAGTCAGCAAACCCCCTAATGATACATGTGCTTCTCCAAGCTCCTTCCCAGCTGGTGACATCCTTCCAGTGTGATGTGATGTGCAGAACTGAACACATTGCTCCAAGTGGGGTTGTCCTGAATTTAGAGAGGAGCAATTGTTTAATTTTGCAGTATGATGGTTTTGTGTATGATGTTATCTGGATGCTGATATGCTATGAATATATTTTCTTAAATGCTACTTTCATTCTCTCTCTCAACTTCTCTCTCCTCATCCTTTCCCACTTATGTTCCAAACAATTAAGTCTGAGCACAATGGGGATTTGAAATCCTGGACTTTGAATGTTGTTTCCTTTGGAGGGACCTTGGTGAGGTGTTTGTACCAAACACAGCTGTACCTGAAAAGTTGCAAACTCTTTTTTCGTTGCCTTTATGGCTCAGGCCTGTAGAAAATTATCTGGGGGCTCTACCAGCCAATTTACCACCCCAGTTCTTACTTCTTTGACCTTCCTGCTTCTCTGATTCATGGATAAACCATGCCACTGCATGTGAAAGGGATGGAAAGGAGCTTATAAAAGCACCCAGGGAGCTGCTTGCATCAATCTGTAATTTCTTTGCTTTGTTGTATGGCACTGTAGATGGATTTTATAGCCCAGAGTTACAATTACAATACACAGTAGCACTTCTTCATGTTGTAGTGCTAAAGAAAAAAATAATTTTCTTTAGCACTTCTTCATGTTGTAGTGCTAAAGAAAAAAATAATTTTCTTCGGTAAAAGCGTGGGGGGTTTTATGGATGAAAAGAACTCAAGTGATTTTACATCCACAGCTGTTCCAGCCCAGAAAGTGGCAGTGTGTGTGTCTGAACCCAGATATCAGCTAAGGCTGTGTCCTGGTAGGAGGCTTTGGGCACTTTCAATCTGAAACATTTTTGTTTAGTTGGAAGACTGAGCCACACTACCTCATGTTTTTCCTGGGTTGAATTACTGCACATTTCTCTAAGTGAAGCCAACCAGTGAAGCCTCAGATACTGTGAACAGCCCTGCTGAGAATACACTGCAGGAGTGATCTCTGCTCTTATTCCTTGGAAAGATTTGGCTCTGCTCTTTGTGCAGATGGAAATGTCTATTCCCAAAGCCCTTTTGAGCATCTACTGCAGCACATGAGGTCAGTGCTTGAGTGAGGATGATGAAGCCCAAGGAGAAGTCTCTAAGGCTTTTAATGTCCATCTGTGGTGGTCAAGAGAGCACACAGTGATTTGCAGGACGTGCAGCCATGAGTATCTGTGCCTGCTCTGGAATCTGCTTAAATATATTTTTATCAGCAGTCATGTTTTTATAGTTCAAGATAACTCTTAGCTTTTGGAGCCTGTGACAAGGTAGCTGCAGCTTCCAGGACTGTTCCTTTAAGCTCTTTCTTGGCAAATAAATAAACCTATGGAACACTATTTATACATATGCATGTTAATCACTATGTAATTAATAACCTAGTAATTATTTAATTCCTTTTAAATGGAATTTCCTCTTTATCCTGCTGTAAAATACTAAATATTAGAATAATAGTAATAGTGTGTCATTCAGGGACTTACAGTAACCACAAAATTATAATAATTACAAAATAAATCTATATCAGAAATGATTTCAAAACAAAGTTCTGTACAAATATGCCTGGGTTATGTACAAATATTTATTTCTAAATTAGGTATAATTTCATGG
The DNA here is from genome assembly GCF_036169615.1 of Heliangelus exortis. NCBI lineage: Eukaryota > Metazoa > Chordata > Aves > Apodiformes > Trochilidae > Heliangelus > Heliangelus exortis. The sequence continues at coordinate 39,825,590 of NC_092426.1, forward strand.
TCATCCTTAGAAAAGAGAATATTTAGTTACACTAAAAGAGAAATACAGAATTATATTCCCACAAGCCCTCCTGCAGTTAACCATCCTGGCTAAGTTATTGCATGTGAAAATATTAAAAAATGTAAATACTGCTTTCTGCAGTTACTAGAGCTAATGGTAACTGTTCACTTTCTTGTTTTTGTAAGTGTAAGTCAGTAACACATAGAAATTCTGTTATTTTCTAAAAATAGATGAAGGAAGAAAAAAGAAAGGAGAGGAAAATTGTAGAAATGGAAAGTGTCTGTTCTTTGGGCAAAGCAAAATATCTTAAAGCCAGAGTACAGCTACACAATGGAGTCATTATGAGAAATTTCATGTGAAGTGAAAGAGGATGTGAAAAAAATTCTCTTATAGAGACCCAGAGGTGGTGTTTGTTTTGGTCTTGTATCTAGTGAAAGGTTAGAGGAAGGACAATCATGAACTCTGCACTGCTTCCCATGGCAGAGGGAATGTCAGCCCCTTGGGAAGCAGCAGCAGATCCAGAGGCATTGCCTGAGCATCCCTCCTGGCTCCCCACTCCCTCAGTGAGAAAACACAACTGGGCTCTCTCGTCACCTTCTGCCCAGCATACCTGGCTTTGCTCCTTTCAGAGATAAATAAATAATGCTGGAACCAGCAGTTAGAATCTGATATAGGCTTTAGGGAGGTATTTATTCTGAGGTAACTGGCTACACCAGCATCCCACAGTGTCAAACCATGCATGGAAGTTCTGCCCCTGGAGCAGAACCCTGGCAGCTCTGCCCACCGCGAGGAGATGGCTGTGGGGACATGGCTGGGCTGCTGGGCCTGAGCTGGTGTCTCTGGTTCTGCTCAGGGATGTACAGAGTTTCCAACTCATTCTGAACTAGGAAAGGGTTTCTTAGTGCCAGACTGCATGGCATGGAGGTTCCCACTGTGCTTTGCTCATCTGAAAAAACAAGCCAAGAAAAAACCCATGGAGGAAATGAGAAAAATATGGAAGGACAGTGAAAAATGAAACTTGATTCCCTGCAGAACTGCTTTGTTTTGAGTGAAATGCTCCCAAGCAGTGCCACAGCAGTAGGATTTCAGCAGCTCTCACTTTACAGACTTCAGAGTTTTAATAAACCTAATGTTTGAAAATCTACAAGTCACACCCCAGCAAATGATGAGGATGACTTTGAAGTGAGGGTTTTTTTAAATGAAGTTTGGAGTTCTTTCTATTTTCTACATAGCATGTAGTACAAAGGTTCACATGTTTGGACTTTCCTCTAGTTCTGTGTGGGCTAAAATCCTAAAACAAACTGAAGCTGAGATTATTAAGTTATCATATTTCTTCAGGAGGTGGGATGAAAATAAAACCCCAGATCATGAAATCTAGTACTGAACCTTAGTTCGTACAAGCTAGCAACAAAGTGATCCAGGGTCAACATTCAGCTTCATATGAAAAGTGATTTTAACTAAAGTAATGTTTAGTAATAGCTTAGAAACAAAGCTGCAGTGGAATTTTGTAATTAGTAAGATTGCATTAGTGTTACAAAATATGCTGTGTTACATTTGCAGACTTACTGGCACACAGGCTTAGAGCAGGGTGATGGACTAATAGCTACCATTTCAGTA